>NC_044050.1:27906047-27923547 GCF_902167405.1 Gadus morhua | reverse complement strand
TGAGCTGATTGTTAGCATGGTCTATACTGTACATCCTACAACAATAAGGCATTAAAATAGCATACAGGTTGTGTGTGAACAAGATGTGATGTGTGATAGTGATGGGTATCTATGTCTATTTATATAGATAGATAAATCACTGCCATCAGAAGAGGAAACTTGCCAGCAAATGGCCGGGAAGCCGATCTGACACTCTAAAATCGGCTCAGAAATGCAAAGAGCGAATCTACACACATTAAAGCTTTTAGGCCACACAACGCACACACTCACACACACACACACACACACACACACACACACACACACACACACACACACACACACACACACACACACGACGTAGACATGGCTAAATGCAGTTGCACTCACTGCTGAACTCCTCATCCCTTTGCTAATTCTTCCTCTCAGCTCCTCCCACTTTGTCTCCCCCCCCCCCCCCCCCCCCCTTCCACCTCACCCCTCTCCCTCCCTCCCCCCTCTCAGCGGCCTGCCAAGCTAAGCCCCTGAGCAGTTAAATAATCAGTAAAGCTTCCAGCTGGCAAACAAAACAATTCTGCTGTTTCGCGTTGAGAAAAGATGGGGGGGGGGGGGGGGGGGGGGGGGGGAGAGAGATGGTACTGCAGGACATTCAACAGCAGCATGCCAATGTGTATAGATATTGCACTGACAAATCGTGACATTGTGTGTTTGTCTTTGTGTGTGTGCGCGTGTGTGTGTGTGTGTGTGTGTGTGTGTGTGTGTGTGTGTGTGTGTGTGTGTGTGTGTGTGTGTGTGTGTGTGAACTCGCATGCGCGCAGTGCCTGCGAGCATAACGGGTGTGTACTTAGGGGAGAGTTGTGTGAAAAATAAATGTAGGTGTTAAATACTTTATACAGTTCTGAGTCTGACTTCGTTTAAAGGCTGCGCATGGACAGTTCTTCTCTGGGGTTTTCCCGTGCTAATCAAAAGGTAATGCTGTAGCAGCACATGCTGTATGGACACGGTGCGCAGTGCGGGGTAGTTACAGTAAGGGAAGCTGATCTTTCAGTGACCTATCTTGTGCTGGCACTGATTGCAG
This sequence comes from Gadus morhua, assembly GCF_902167405.1. NCBI lineage: Eukaryota > Metazoa > Chordata > Actinopteri > Gadiformes > Gadidae > Gadus > Gadus morhua. The sequence goes on along the minus strand of NC_044050.1, from coordinate 27,922,490 downwards.
TCCAGGAGAGTAGTTACAGTGAGGGAAGATGTATGTCTGTGAATATACTGTGAATATACTGTGTGGACACTGTTTTCGGTATAGGAGGGCGGTCACAGTGAGGTAAGCTGCTAGCCTGGCTATTGCCAGACCATGCTCAATCTACGATTGAGCATGGTCTGGTTCGGCTGCTGACAGTTTCTTAAGCACAAGAGGCGTGATCAAGGGGCCTAGTTCAGCTGAAACTGTACGCAATTGGCTGATTGTCGTCGCTTCACTGTTGCCATTGTGTTAAACCAGCCAATAGCGTGCCAAGGGGAAAAGTCAGCTTGGTGATTGGCTGCCGCAAAAACCTGTCAGTTCTAGAAAAAAATGTATTTCTCTTTTCCAGACCCTTCTGCAAGGCAAACTCAAATAATCGCCGGCAGTATGGGTGGGGATGCCCGGTCTAGTAAGCTGCACTTTCAGTGAACGACGACGCCATCTTGCTGAGACCAGTTGTGTTCTTTAATGGTGTTTTAGAAAAGCAATGTTCGACTTGATTGACACTTGATCGATACTGTTGGTGTTTTTTTAAACTAAATTAAATTAAACAAGCTTTTTTGATGTCTCAGTGCATAAGTTAAAAAGAAAAAGAACACACTGAACCCAGAGTTTTTGGAGGTCGCCTCCACGCATCACAATCGATGAGTTGAGGCGAGATAATGCTGGAACGAACGGGATAGTTAGACCAGTTAAAAGTGCTCTGGTGTGGGGAAAAGTATGTGCGATATAATACTCTGTTGGGTTCACATCAAAATGAAATATTTAAGACGGTTCAAAAGAAGAAGTGAGTCTTGCTCGTGGCCCGTAGCTTCTTTCACGTCCAGCCCCGGAGCCCAGAACGAGACCTCATGATCGACAACCTGTTTCGGAGCCTCAACCCATTGTATGTGTTTATGTTTGCTTTCCAATCACCTGCGTGGAAATATTTCTACGAAATAACGAGCACAAGCTCGCAGAAAGCACCGCAGCAATGTTAATATTTAATTAGAACCACACATCCTCGTGGACTTAACACTAGATAAATGAGGGGTGTGTGCTCTGCTGACCACTGATACATTCATTGTGTATTTTAGTTGCATTTCATGCTGAGTTTGCATGAGCTTAATATTTAATCAAGTCGGCCAGCTTCTGGATAAATTATTGTTAAGCAACGTGATTATCTGTGCTTGAGTGTACCTTAGAACCAATTTAAATGTTGCGTTGTCGATGCGTACAAAAGACATTCGCAATAAAAGTTACATAATATGACAACTTTAAATTGGGAAATGCTTTTACCTTGAAAGAAGCCTATTAAGCACTACCACTACATCAACCTTGGCTTGAATCTACTGCTTGCTGCAGTGATATGGGTACAAGAAAGTACATTAAAAAGCGAGAGCTTAGGGAAAAGTGAGGGGTGTGTATTGATCCAAGTTTAGAGTTGAGAAACTTGCATCATTACGCAGACACCCTGCAAGCAAATCTCAACTATTGACTGAAAATCTGTTAAAATAGCACTGGTTTTAAAAATGATGGGCTTCTTCTGAGTACACAATGTTTATCCAAAGAATGTTCATTTTGCGACTTAATGCCACTATTTCACTAAGAGCAACTGTACCTTCGAGCCTGTCGCGAAGAAACACCCACACACATGCTTGTGCCTACACACACAAACACACTAATGCACTTGGGCACAAACACACACACACACACACAGACACACACACACACACACACGCGCGCACACACACACACACGTATACACACAAACAGACACAATCGCCCACACTCTTACGCAGAGGCAGTGAGAGACACACTTCTACCACGAAATGACCGTTTAAATTGTTCTGGGTTACAGTCCTTTAAGATGCTTTCAAATTAAAAATATGCAAAGCTTGCCTCTGGGTCATTTCAGTACGATGACACATCAAAGAAGTTATATTAAATGTATAGGTCCCTTTACTCTCCACTTCACTTTACAACTTTACATCCAATATGTATGTTGAATGTTCAAGACCTGAGTTGCTGGGTCGAAGGTATGTTTCGTATTATTTCTCTGCGTCTAATCTTGGGTGAGGCAGCATTGCTATGCTACAGCAGAACTTCTGGATGGAGCGGGCTCTGAGCCAGGGCCAGAACCCAGGAGCTGAATGGGGCAGAGAAAAGCCTTTCTCCCTGGTATGAACGGAGATATCCCACCGAAGAGTTGAATGAATGGTCCAAACTCTTTGTTTGGGTTGGCTGTGAGGTTTAAAGGGAATGTGACTCAAACAAAAATATTCAATCACAACAAGTTTCCTTGTATTTTCGTAGAGGAATTTTCGACAATGTAAACTGTATTTAATCTATAATGCGTTTTTCAAAATCCATAAAATTTTGACGATTCCATCCAGCGATTTTTTCTTTGTGATGGTATTGAAGGTCTGTAAGTCAACCCTTTCAGAGGATCCTTGTTAGAGAAGAGTATGCAGCACTCCTGAAGCCGTCCTCTGCCCGATGCATGTAAATAGAATACGAACCCAGAGTCTAAAAATGAATACAACCAAGGAAAAAAAACTGTCAGCTAAAATGTAGGAAAAGGCCTATGTGTTGCTGACTCAATTGTTTCCTGTGGTTATTGAAAATGACTCAGCAAAGTCCTAACTCATAAAAATCACTAAAATAAATATCGGCAAAGTGAAGGATAAAAGTTGCGCAACAACAGTTAGACAAAATACAAAGAACATAAAAAGTTAAGCCTCAAGGCAATGGTCATTTATTAAACCTACTCTGCTACTAGCTTGGTGTGTGTATGTGTGTGTGTGTGTGTGTGTGTGTGTGTGTGTGTGTGTGTGTGTGTGTGTGTGTGTGTGTGTGTATGTGTGTGTTTGTGTGAGTGTGTGTTTGTGTGCGTGCACATGCGTGTGTGTGTGTGTGTGTGTACGTGTATGTGTGTGTATGTGCATGCACATGTGAGTGTGTGTGTGTTTGCGCACCCATGTGTGTGTATGTGTTTGTGTGTGTGTGTGTGTGTGTGTGCGTGTGTATGTGTGTGTGTGTGTGTGTGTGTGTGTGTGTGTGTGTGTGTGTGTGTGTGCAAGTTGTGCGTGTGTGTGTATGTGTGTGTAGGTGTTTTTTTGTGCTGGAGAAGGACGTGCTCCTCGGAGCGGAACACAGACCTGCAGCTCTCCGTTGTGTTCAGGACATGAAAACAATCTTCACTGTCCCGCATTCATCATCTGCGCCCCCTGAACACACACACACACACACACACACACACACACACACACACACACACACACACACACACACACACACACACACACACACATATTACGGGCTGGTGGCATCACGTGAGGGAGAGTTATGTGATTGGACAATGGTGGCTGGAGTTCAGAGAGAGAGAGAGAGAGAGAGAGAGAGAGAGAGAGAGAGAGAGAGAGAGAGAGAGAGAGAGAGAGAGAGAGAGAGAGGGGAAGAGGGAGAGATAAAGGTAAATGGCATAAAGGGAGATCGAGGGAGAGAGAGAGGTGGAGAGATGGTGAAAGAAAGAGGTAGAAAAGGGGAGAGACGGAGGAAGGGAGAGTACGAGAGAGACGGGGGGAGAGGGGGTGAGAAGTAGAAAGAGGAAGTGAGAAAGAGAGAGGCAGGGAAGGAAACAGAGAAGAAGTTTGGGGTCAGCAGAGAGTGAAGTGGAGAGAGAGAAATGGTCAATTAGAAGACAGAGAGTAGGAGTCAGGGAGGGGAGAGGTGATAAATATTTCAAGGTGTTGGACTGTAATGGGGAACAGGTTGCCGGCTCCCTGCTGCTGGAACAATGAGAGGCGAGGTGACGCGTTGACTCAGGGGTGCGGAGCGCTAAAGCGTGCTGCGCCCTAACAAGCTGGGAGTGTGATGAAGGCCGCCGCAGCTCGCACGGTTCTCCTACATCCATCTATCCATCCGTCAATCAATCTGTCCATCAGCCGTCCATCCATCCGTCCATGAATCCATGAATCCATCCATCCGTCCATCCATCCATCCATCCATCCATCCATCCATCCATCCATCCATCCATCCATCCGTCCATCCATCCATCCATCCATCCATCCATCAAGCCATCTTTCAAGCCATCCATCCATCCATCCATCCATCCATCCATCCGTCAATCAATCTGTCCATCAGCCGTCCATCCATCCGTCCATGAATCCATGAATCCATCCATCCATCCATCCATCCATCCATCCATCCATCCATCCATCAAGCCATCAAGCCATCTTTCAAGCCATCCATCCATCTGTCCATCCATCAAACAGACGGCCCATCAATCTGTCCATCTATCCATGCATCAAATCATCAATCATTCCGTCCATCCATCATTCAGACGGACGATTCATTCCATCCATCTAGCCATTCTTCCAACTGTCACTTCATGCCCATGCATCTTCAAACTCAAAGCAAAGCAAAACAAAAGTAAAGGCAAGCCAAGCGAAGGCAACTTTATTTATACAGCCTTTTTCATAGACGAGGCAGTCTCAAAGTGCTTCACATAAAAACATCATCATAGAATAAAATTAAATAATAAACCAAAATTGATAAATAAAACAAAAAAAAAAGACCTTGTAGAAAGTGCAATGTATTTAAGATATAGCAGAAAGCTAAAGCAAACATAAAAGTCTGCAGTATTGTTTTAAAAGTTGTTGGGGTCTTTAATAAAAAAAAATCATCTTAAAAGCAAATTGTAAAGCTTAGTATTTGCCATATCGTCTTCAGGGAAACGCGAATATATAATACCGCTTTAGGTTTTGCCTCTCAGAGGGGGGTGCATAGCTTGGCTTTCTAAGGTAGATAGTAATTGACCTCGGTCAACAGGAGAAAAGCCCGTCGTGGTGTCGTGTTGCACTGCCCTCCAGGTGGCCCATATAAGGTCATCCTGCGCCACAGCGCTATTTACACCAGTATTGATTTGCATTGTAGACGTTTACCCTCATAATGTGCACGCTCAAAGGTTAATGGTGTAATAAATACGCATGGCCTTTGTTTCAAATAAGATTGTGGCGGAATGATTTATGGTTTCACCAATTTCAGCGTACATAGTTAATCCCCTGATATGATATCGTATGTATTATAAAATAAAAAATATGACATGATACATAATGTAATTATGTATCATAGAAGAGTGTGATATTTTAATTAGAACTTTATTCAATTAAGAAAGTACTGTTTATGCTACATTTATTTTAGAAACCAGAAAACTGTTCACAGTTAGACACCCACCATAAGAGACACGGTTAGAGAAATATGCATCTAGACGGATTAAAAAGTATCTGACTTTGGCAGGGCAGAAAATGACTTAGAGGGGATAAATAGCAAAACATATTGCAAATCCCCGGAGCTACATGATAGTATGAGGCCTATTGGGATATGAGAGCTTAGATGAACTTTAATGCAGCCACGTAGTCAGAGTGCTATTTCTTGTCACTGAACTCTTATATAGAAAAAACAACCACTCCAGCAGAGAGTTTACTGCAGTGATAGCATTTTATTATAAGGCATGTTGATCCTGTAGAGTTCATAGTTAACGTATAATATGCTTTATATTTACTCTGTAAACACCTATAAATACATTTTTGATAAATAGATTTGATTGACAGATAGACAGGAAGTGAGTGTGTGTGCGTTGGTTTTTGTGTGTTTGTGTATGCTTGTGTGTGTTTGCTTTTGTGTGTTATGTGTGGGTGTGTCCGTGTGTATGTGTGTGTGCACCTGTGCTTTGTGTGTGTGTTTCTGTGTGTGTGTGGTTGTGTGTGTTGGTGTGTGTGTGTGTGTGTGTGTGTGTGTGTGTGTGTGTGTGTGTGTGTGTGTGTGTGTGTGTGTGTGTGTGTGTGTGTGTGTGTGTGTGAGGGTGTGTGTGTGTGTGTGTGTGTGTGTGTGTGTGTGTGCAGATGAAATGAAAGTGCCAATGCTTACAGGATTGGGCAAAAACAATAACAGTAATTGTATTTACAATAAAAAGAAGCAATAATATTTACAGTAAGAAGAAGACAATAACTCAGAAAATGCACAATCTAGTGACTAGAGACTGCCGCTCCAACTTGCAATATGTGTGTGTGTGTCTGTGTGCGTGTCAGAGTGTATGTGTGAGTGTGAGTGACGGTGTCTGTGTGTGTGTGTGTGTGTGTGTGTGTGTGTGTGTGTGTGTGTGTGTGTGTGTGTGTGTGTGTGTGTGTGTGTGTGCGTGCTTGAGTGAGAGAAAGGGCGAGAGAGCATGAAAGAGGACTACTTTATAATGATGTCTTTGCAAGGTTTTCATCACATGAGTATATAATAAGGTCACATCCTTCCAAATTAGTTTTATTTTAGTGACCTCTTCCTGCTGCAGGAACCGGTGTCTTACCTCTAACACCACTATCAGCTCTCACTCACACTGCAACCCAGTCAGAGTGAGCTCCAAACCGGAAGGAATGAGTGTGCGTGCACTTGTGTGTCTGTGTGTGTGTGTCACACCGCAACGCAAACTAAATATGAAAAAACTTGACGGCGGTCCGTTGCCGCGTGAAACAGGATTGTCTTTGGCCAATACATGGCCCTCATTGGCTGGCGATGCAAAAACAAGGGGGAAAAAAAGGCGGTCAATACAATGGATCCTCTAATCTTGGTAAGCAGGGCACATCGACATTAAGACACATATTGTCGCACGTGGAACGAGAGGGGGATTATCTCGGACTAATCTGTTGTTTTTTCAATCCGTGGCTCGACTATTTTAGAGTTGTGTCCTGCTGGCAGTGGCTGGCCTAACTCTGGAGCGAGCGTTCAGCTATTTCTGGTCTTGTCTTTGTCTGCTCCGTATTGAGGCCTTGGTGGTAGGGGGGAGGGATGGTGGTAATCTGGAACAACGTAGAGGAAGGCATAAAGGAGTCATTTTCTTGCTGTTACTTCCAATTATCGTGAACCATACACTTTAGTGTGGTGTTGCTTGGTGTTGATCAGCGATAAAATCGACTTAAGGGGTTTAATCTTAATGGCACCGTTTTGGTTTAATTGTACACAGGAAGCATAGCGCAAGGGGGCATGCTGGTAAGCAGAGGCGTCGTCAGCCCCTTTTTACTGGGGCATGTGCCCCAGTAAAAGTCTCCAGTGCCCCAGTAAAATTCCATTGATCATTATTAAATTAATCTGCAGAAGCGCCGCTCTCGCTATGGAATCGGCAGGATTCATCAAGTGCATCTCCTGCTGCCTCTGGAGTCTTCAGTCGAGCCTGCCTCTTACCAGCCAATCAAAAAACGAAAGGGGCTACATAAAAGCCAATCAGAAAATACCCCTACTGTATCTGGGTAAGATTTAACGCAACAACCAATGAAAAAAATCAGTTATTTACGGATTCGTCCATGTGACTCTTCTGAATGTTTCAGTGGTAAAGTGTGTCAAGTATGACCAAGTGTTTCTTTCTGTTCAATAGTCTAGATAGAACTTTATCAATCCCCTGTAGGAGAAATTTGTTAATAAAACAATAATGGTAAAAAAAATAAGGAATCTCCCACTTCCGGCTTCCATGAAAGAGAACCATACTAATTCACACAATAGCGTTGAGGCAAATCTAGCATTAAAGGTTAATTTAAGGAAGTTCTCTCCAGTCACGCTGAAACTAGTTTGCTAGTAGTAGCGCTTTAATTTGCAGCGTAAGAGAATTCTGAGAAATCTGAATGCTGACAAAATTCTCAGAATTCTGACACTGCAATTTATTTGCACGCTACGACTAGTGAACTACTTTAAAAAAAAAACTCGACACTGCGACCAGGCGACAAATGACTGGGGAGAACCTTCTTAAATGAACCTTTAATGCTGGATTTAATTATCAGAATTCGGATTTTATCCAAGTATTCTGACTTTATTATCAGAATGCTGAATTTTATCTCACAATTCAGAGTTAATTAGCCTATTCGATTTCTGAATTAAAATTCTTGTGATGAATAATCTACATTTGTACAGTCGATGTGCAGCACTTTAATTCCCGTCAACTTTGTATTCTAACACCAGCATTTCCACAACTATGCTCATGTTCGTGACTGCTATACAAAACCATTTATAGTGCATCTATTTTTCTGCTGGGTAGTGATAGTCGCCCTAAATGCAGCTTTAATTTGGGCTCTGATTCTGAATAAATGCCGCTGCTGAACTGTGTGAATAAATAAAGGGAACTGAAATCTAAAGAAGACGTGTGGTTTTGATGTACCGTGAATTCCAGCTGAAAGTGGAACATTGCTGCCATCAGGGGAAATTAATGTAACCTAGGCATATTGTAAGTAGCTTTCAATTCCTTGTTTTTTTGTTGATCATGTTTCGTTGGAAACCACGGGAGCTGGAAACAGCCCAGAGTAAGTCATCTCCTTTTTTAACGTTACAACAAATTCACAACTTGTTTGACACAAACAATGACAACTTGATTGCTGTTAAAGAATGTTGCCCATATAATTAGCACCAGTTTTTCAATACTGAGCGTCTGTAGCCTGTAGTTTTATAGCACACACACACACGCACACACACACACACACACACACACACACACACACACACACACACACACACACACACACACACACACACACACACACACACCATGCGTGCACGCACACACGCGGAAAATGAATAATGAATGAAAAATTGTCTGTATTCAAAACTTGAAGTTTTAGTGGACAAAAACTTCCTTAACACAAAAAAGGAAATGATGGATATACAGGGTGTTTTTAACATACTGGATCCAACAATGTTCCCAACACTGACACAGATAATTCAGATCATTGCACTCACAATTCCTGTAAACAGTTGTAGTTGTGAGCGATCTTTCAGTGTGTCGAGAAGGCTCCACACCTGGCTTAGGTCCACCATGGGGCAAGGAAGGCTTCACCAACTTTCTCTTTTGTCCATTGAAAAGGAGCAACTATGCAAAGTGAGTCAAAGCCACGTTATTGACCGCTTTGCCACCATGAAGGCGCGGCGATACAGCTTAATAGTGAAAAAATTATCATTTAAAAAGGCTCTATGCAGTAGTGTATGGCCTTATTTAGTTTAATTTAAGAGCTTTGATGGTTCTATAACATTTTCCAGGTTGATTGGTGGCAATGAGCCACCTCACCTTAAGTCAGAAATTCTATTAGTTTTAAACCTTGTTTCTTGCCTTTTTAGTACATGTCGTTCTGGCAAAATTATGCTGTTTCCACACAGCTTCTAAATAAATATAGATGTGTAGACTTCTCCTGATAAAGAGGTGAAGGTCATAAAGAGACTTTTTGTTTATTTGTCAGTTACCTTATTTGTAAATCTTTGAGATGTGTATGTGTTTAAATAAATATAATTGTACGGTACTCATGAATCCATCTTTGCGTCTTTACCTTTACCAGTGCTTTAATATAGCCTACAGTATGACAGTGACAATGATTTTGAAGCTCGTACATAACCTTCTGTATCCATCTATTTCATATTGTGCACACGTAAAAAAAAAAATGTTGGCAGTTGGGGGCCTGTGCCCCAGTAAAACTCTAGGTCTAGCAACGCCCCTGCTGGTAAGACTGAATGTGTAAAATGTTGGACAACAACAGACTGCAGATGTGCACCTTGATTAATTATAGAGTAAGAAACTCTACAAAAACATGTTGAAATGCTAACAAGCTACAGGGATAGGTTGTGCCTGAGCAAAACACTCACTGCACCTCGAAATGAGCTGTTGCTGGCTTTATAAAATAGTTTGCACCTGTTCGAAATATAACAATGAGAACTGGGAGGAAGTTGAACAAGAAGCCTGTGGCACCGTACTTAAAAATCCACCACAATTCTCCCAGAGCCAAAACATTTAACTTTGTTTAAAGAGAGAAATGGCATACTGTGTACCCAGGATTTTCTATCGCTGCCTTACAAGACTGTAAAATGTCCATGCATCAAACGCTCTGACGCTCTTCTTGTCAATGTAAATGAAAATGAACTCATAACGAGGCCACCCCAGCAACGCAAGCAGGTGGTTTTCAAGTGATATTTATGTATTTTTTAATTATATTTTTGATATCATTCTCATAGGGACTATCTTATTAAGTCGTACTTTTGTGTTGCTTGCTGTGAAACACCGGCAATTACAGCTAAACACTGTTTGAAAAACAGTCAAAACTTTTATACCTATTTTTTTATAATAAATCCCCCATGGAGTTGAATGGAGTTGGAACACCATTATAGTCATAGGTTACATACTGTATAAAGATGCGATGGACAAGTGTGTTCCACTTCCGTACATAGAGGGAAGGGGAAGAGATGATTAACAGAGAAACCCATTTTTATTTCTATAACCTGCCTTCCTTGTAGGCATCATTTCAGCCTGACGTGGGTTCAAATAATTTGAGTTAGAACCGTGTTGGGAGTGGCGAAGTGTAAACAGTTTACTGCCGAGTCCTTAACAATGCACTCATTGTTCACCACAAAGCCGGCCCCCCACACAGACTATTACCATCCGCACAAACTTGTAATACTCAATCCAGCATTTATAAATACAAAATCAATTAGGTGGAAATTTGAATTTTTCTCTCTCAATTCTCCGCACGTTGGTCCAAGCCATCATTAGGGTAAACAAAGATAATTGTAGCATTTACCCAAATAAAAATCGAAATTGTGTGCTGGTTTCAAGAAAGTTGTATGAGTTACACCGACCACTGGGATAACTTGTACAACAACAATTCCTGCGCACATAACCTAAAATTGAAAATTATTGTCGAAATTAAAAAAAACATGAATAAAAGAGGAATTTTGAGTTACAACCATGGCAAATGGTTGCATTCTGCTGACATACACTTTAACACACAGAGACAACCCCCCCCCCCACACACATACACACACACACACACATACAGACACACACAGACACACACACACACACTTTGACACACCCCCCACACACAAACAAACACATACACAAACAAAAAATATAAATAAAAACACCTACACAGAGTCAGGCAATATTTAAACATAGTCCATTCAGCGTGTCAAGGGAATATCACCAATACGTATATTCAGGGTTTTTGGTGAGCAAACCGTCTCTCCTGAAATCGCAAATGCTCAATTTTCATTATCGGGACAATGGGAAAATCCCCAGGGGGTCCAAGGATAGGTGAAGGATGGGTGTGTGTTTATTTACGTGTGTGTGTGTGTGTGTGTCTGTGTGTGTGTGTGAGTATGTGTGTGTGGGTATGTTTATTCATTCGTGAGCATATGTGTGTGTGTGTGTGTGTGTGTGTGTGTGTGTGTGTGTGTGTGTGTGTGTGTGTGTGTGTGTGTGTGTGTGTGTGTGTGTGTGTGTGTGTGCATTTGTTCATTTGTGTGTGTGTGTGTGTGTGTGTGCATTTGTTCATTTGTGTGTGTGTGTGTGTGTGTGTGTGTGTGTGTGTGTGTGTGTGTGTGTGTGTGTGTGTGTGTGTGTGTGTGTGTGTGTGTGTGTGTGTGTCTGTGCAGGCGTGTGAGAAGTCCATTTCGCTTGGCGTTATTTTGTCATTTATGGAGATAGATTGCGTGACAAATTGACACTCTGGATATTACAAAAGTTAAGATGAGATTGAGAAGTTGTGCACATTGTGTTGCCAGCCATTCTGCAGCCGTCTGTGTGCCAGTCTGCCTCTTTTGCTGCTGCTGCTGCTGCTGCTGTTGTTGTTGTTGTTGTTGCTGTTGTTGTTGCTGCTGCTGCTGCTGTTTTTGCTGTTGTTGTTGCTGTAGACTGTTGATCATGTGCTTGTCTTTCTGATTCAAGAGGCAGAGGACTGGCTTTGTAGAGAGAGAGAGAGAGAGAGAGAGAGAGAGAGAGAGAGAGAGAGAGAGAGAGAGAGAGAGAGAGAGAGAGAGAGAGAGAGATCCAACACTTGGAAAACTATTCGTTTTCCACCGGTGCTAAGACAAGCTATCTTAAAATGCTTACCGGAGGCCAATAAAGTGGCTCAACTATTAGAAATCTGAACTGGAGCCTTTTTCTTGGCAGGGATGCGGGTTACACAGGAGACATAAAAATAAGTGGCGCTCAATCCAAACACCAATTTGTGTAACCCAAAAAATAGCAGTCCAAACAATTACAGGTTTTTCTGAAGAAATCCCTAATTCATACCAGTAATGGTTCGCTGGCACGACGATTGAGTGAATTTAGTGTTTATTTTATTACGGGACTTTCACTTCCATCCAGCCAATCGCTTATTCCTCATTGCGCAGGAAATGTTGTTTGAGTGAAAACACACACTTAACTGCATTGAATCACATTGCACCCAACATTTTATGCAAAAGCACTGTGCCACACACCACGCCACGCACACACACACACATCCCCCCCCCCCACACACACACATACACACACATTCAGAACGCGAGTGACATAAATGATGTTTTCTAACCTCTACCAGTAAGCCTCTTAACTCTCCCCCGCTCTCCCCCTTCGCGGTGCCATCCCTCCCTCCTACAGCCGCTCTCCCTGCCTCTCCGAGTGGTCTTCAGGACGCGCAGCTAACTGCTCCGCCATGCTCCCGCTCCCACCGCCTGCCATGTCTCCTCCTCCCACTCCTCCAACCCCTTGATGCCCTCTCCTCTCTCACCTCCTCTCCCCGTCGCTCCACAGCTCTCCCCCCCTCCCTCTTCCTCTCATGTGATATGAAACCTCTGCCCCGGGGCGGGGAGGGGGGGGGGGGGGGGGGGGTGGACTCCCACCAGGGCCCGCCTGAGAGGCTCTGGGGGGGGCGGGGGGGGGGCTAGATAGGTTGGGTCCTTCCATCATGACGCTCTTGCCAGTTGCTCTCCTTCCCTCCCAGCCTCCTCCTCCTCCTCCTCTGTCTGCCCGCCGCCCCCTCATCCTCTCTCTCTCCTGCTCCCAGAGTGCGTCCAGAGGCAGGGAGCTGCCAGCCGCGCCCCACAGCCCCCCCCCCCCCCCCCCCTACCCTCCCTGTCCTGCGGACCACCAGACGGCAGTGGGCCACGGACACTGATCCGATGTGACAGCTCCCTCATTATTTAAAGCCAGCGCGCGCCCGTGTGTTCGGGGCGTGTGTGGGTGTGCTCACGCATGTGTGTCGTTGGCTTTGTGTTGGGTGTTGTGTGCGTGTGTGTGTGTGTGTGTGTGTGTGTGTGTGTGTGTGTGTGTTTCTGCACGTGCAGGGTTGAAAGTGTGCACGTTTGTGCATGTGTGAGCATCTCTGGCACATGTGTGTCTCTGTGTGTGTTGTGTGTGTGTATGTGTTTGTGAATGAATGTGTGTGAGTGTGAATGTATGCAAGTATGGTTGTGTGTGTGTGGATTGACTGTGTGTGTGTGTGTGTGTGTGTGTGTGTGTGTTTGTGTGTTTCTGTTTCAGCTTTTCTCTCTCCTCCGAGGGCCAACAAGGAACGAGGCAGAAGAGGAGAAGAGATGAAGGCTAATGAAGTGAACATTTGATTGGGAGCCAGAGAACCAAATCAGTGTTAGGTGGGGGTGTGGGGGGGGGGGGGGCTATGGGGCTGGGTAGGGTGGGGGCACGGGGGTGTCTTTGTTGTGTGTGGGAGTGGAGAAGGCGTCGAGAGCGAGCGATACAACGAGCCGACAAACGCCGTCTTGATTGTGGCAAACTCATGGCTAAAACTCGACGGATAAGCACCCCGAACGCTTGTTTTTTCGGTGCTCTTCCTCCTTGGTCTCCTGCCGCCTCTTGTAGTGGGGCGGCACGTGGCTCAGGAGCCAGAGCGAGTTGGCTTGGTGACCTGAAGGTTGCTAGTTCGATCACCGGCTCCTCCTAGCTGAGTGTCGAGGTGTCCCTGAGCGAGACGCCTCACCCTGACTGCTCCCGACGAGCTGGCTGTCGCCCTGCGTGGCTGACACCGCCGTCGGTGTGTGAATGCGTGCATGAATGGGTGAATGTGAGGCGATATTATAAAGCGCTTTGAGAGGCCACTGGTTGGAGAAGCGCTCTATAAATGCAGTCCATTTACCATTTGTATACCGCCTCTCTGAGGGCATTCGTGTGCCTCTCTCTCGCCTCTCTCCCTCTCCCTGGCAGATTATCACCCTGCTAATTGTGGGACCGATTTCTCATGTGAGGCACGTCTTCCCTCCCAGTCAGCCGGCGGTTGGCGGGAGCCTGTGTCAGCTCCTGACACCATACCAGCGCTGTAGCCTAGCAACCCCGTCGCTCATATCAACAGGGTTGTCAGGCAAAACATTTAGCCGGTGTTAGAGTGCTCCCAAATATGTCATTGTTGCAACACGTTGGGCACGTTTTAGATTTATTTGCGTATACCATGAACTGTTTTGTGGATAGATCAATGAACTTAACTTTATGAAAGCTTAAAGAAGTACATTTTTTATTCGGGTTCGGATAACTATCTTATTTTATTCTATCTTAATTGGTCTTCATAGGTATAGGACATGTTTTCAATCGTATTAACGTAATAGTATAAAAATATATTTCTGGATTTTGGTCTTTAGAGATTATGATGGGTTAATCAAGGGAAGTTCCACACACCAATACACAAACACACACACACAATTGCAGACGCAAGCATTAACATCCAGGCATACTTACAACACACAACGAACACACAAATGAACAAACAGACACACACACACACGCACGCACGCACGCACGCACGCACGCACGCACGCACGCACGCACGCACGCACGCACGCACGCACGCACGCACGCACGCACGCACACACACACACACACACACACACACACACACACATACCAACACCGACCTACCTGTCCCCAAGGATATAAACAATACTCAAGCACCTGTGGCCAGTGTAATGAGGCTGGATGGACCACTCTTCTCCTTAGGCTCAGATCTGAGTCGTGTGTACATGTGTGTGTGTGTGTGTGTGTGTGTGTGTGTGTGTGTGTGTGTGTGTGTGTGTGTGTGTGTGTGTGTGTGTGTGTGTGTGTGTGTGTGTTGGTGTGCAAACCTGTGTCTGTGTGAGTGTATATGTGTGTGTGTGTACGCACACGTGTTTGATTGTGCGTGAGTGTGTGCACTTACACATGTGTGTGTGTCTTTGTGCGTGTGTGCGGACCCCTGTGTGTGTGTATCCCACTCCGGGCTGTAATACACGGTTTCACATTATTTCAGAACATGCCCGTGTATCTGTCTCCGTTCAGAGGCTGCTAGCTACCTGCGGAGGCCGCGCGCCCCTTGACAGATACGAAAGGAAGGAAGTGTGCCAGCAGCTGCACGATATGAAGAAAACATGATTGGAGCCATGACTTTATTGTCTTAAAGGCACACCATGGCTGCGAGTGTGCGAGGTTTAAAGGGGCGGCCAAGATGTGCCGCTGCTGTAAATGAAGATCAAACACACACATATCTGCTCGCGGAGTCCTATGTTCTCCGCTCGGAACAGACCCACAGGTTTAATAAGACTCAGAGAGAGGGGAAGCGTGAGGGAACAGGGAAACAACAAGGAGCCCTGATTGTGTTGTCTCCGAGGTCCAGTATGACTACTGAAGAGAAACGGAACGCGCAGCCAAATAACTTGTGACGTTGTGTGATAATGGCCCCGGCGCCCGCTGAGAAGAAGAAACAGAGTTCTCTGTTCTTTTGGTGTTACAATGGGAGCAGTGTTTAACACCGTAGGAAAAAAAGCATGGCTGGCAGGAAGCAATTAAGAGCGCATTGTTTTGCCTTTTTGCGATGTATGGAAGGACCAGGATGTCAAATTAACGTACGCGCTCGACTCTGCAGTACAAGATTTTTTTATACACATATTGTAACAGTTCCACCATAATTACATAGCGCAGAGTAAAGAGTTAGATGTACTTTTCTCTGACCTACTTATTAATAAATGTATACATATATATATATATATATATATATATATATATAGATAGATAAATGTGGGAATTACTACAGTTGGTGGACAAAACAACGTAAGACTTGCACTGAAAGTGTCTCGGGTCCAAATAAAACATTCACATACACCCACATAAACGCAAGCCGTTTATTCCATAGAATAACTCAACTTCGCCCTCCGTCAGTGTCAGAGTTATTCAATGAAAAAATTCTGTCTGTAACAGACAGACTGGAGAAATTGCCACAGAGGTATATCCATAGTCCAAGCGGATCAATAATAATTTATTTGCGGCATTCTTTTTTCTTTACCTCCTTTGGTCTTGTGACGAGGGGAGGTTGGGAGAAAAATGTGTGTGGCCTTGGAAGTTGATTAAAAACGAGTGCTGTGACAATCACATCAACCTGATGGAAAGTGTGCATGCAGGTGTGAGTGTGTGTGTACGTCCAAGCATCTGTGTCTTTGAGTCTGTGTGCATGTGTGCGTGCGTGCATGTACTTCTTGTCTGTGCCTTTGTGTGTGTGTGTGTGTGTGTGTGTGTGTGTGAGCACTTGAATGCGTGTGTGAGCCTGTGTGTACTGTGTGTACTGTGTGCACTGTGTGTGTCTCAGTGTGTGAGGGAGAATTCCCCTCAAGGCAACCATAAAGTCGATGTGA
>NC_044050.1:27897295-27899795 GCF_902167405.1 Gadus morhua | reverse complement strand
ATTTGTGAGTTAAGGTGGGGATGTCAGAACCTGGAATGTTAAATATTCACCGCTCCCGTCGCCATTGCATATTCAGAGCATCAATCCTGAAGGCTGAGAGCGTGCACGCCGGTCCACACACACACCGCCCGGCGGGACGCACACACACAGCCCATCCGTGCACTTTATGGCCCCTGAGATCAGAGCGAGCGTGTCAGCATGTCAAGGGTCCGGCGGGGGGGGGGGGGGGTCCGGGGCTCATCTGTTCTTACTGTGCTCCAGCCAGTGTCATCAGGTTTTACACTGCACTAATCACGCTTCCCACGGCACACACACGCGTGCTCTCACGCACACATGTACATGTATACACACTCACACGCACACATAAAGGCAGACAAACACACAAACGCAAAAAAACACACACAAACAAAAACAAAAAAACAGACGCATGTAGCACGCACATGTGCACGCAACTAGACACACACAAACAAACACAAAACAGAAAACAGTGCAGATTGTGTGATGCCAGGTCTAAAGTTCTCGGAGGGACGACCAGACTAGACACACAGCAACACCACGCCCGGCGAGAAACATCTTCATCATCAGCAGCCTTGCAGCACTGTATTTCTCCCGGGGTTAAAGCAAATGACCGTGGGCAGTACCAGAGCTCGCGGTGAATGTGGTCCACGTCCACGCTTAGAGGCAATGCTAAACGCAGTGTCGACAAAACAGGACTTGTCAAAGTAGGCGGGCTCCCTCATGATGGCTTGCCCGTGCGGTCGCTGAAGCTGTTGCCAGAGTAACGGAAGCCAGGCTTTTCTGTTTCACTGAGGCAGTGTGTAGATCAGAGCCCGTCGTTCTATTCAAGATACGCAGGTGTAAGAGTCTTGACTTCCTGATATAGATGAGAGTGAATTCGGTGTCATTACATAGCTGGAGAGCTTCACCAACTTCATGGTCCTTTGAGAGGATAGTCGAGAGCAAATCAGGCTGATATCTGTAAGTTCATCTTCATAGACATATATATTCATATATATCTATATATATATATATATTCATAGATGCGGGTGTATATAACGAGTTGCGAGACACACATACACACGCACACACTCAGTCGGACACGTTAGCTAATTGGCAGGTGGCGGGTGTCTTCAGTGTGCGATATCCACGTGCACACAGCGGCACGCATGCCTGAACCCCACCGTCAACACATAGCAGGTATAAACGCGCCTCTCGCCCAGATTTACCGCGAATCTCATCATTCCACACATCGGTGCCACTCGCGTCTACTCAGGCATTCACCCGTCCTCCTCACGCGTCGCATTCCCTCAATTCCGGCCGAGTAAAGGTGGGAAAGGAGGTTACCGGCAACGGGCCAGAACCTCCATGTATTATTAAGGCGTCAAGCATCAACTCCCACACTCGATCATCATTCTGAAACGAGACGGACACTCCTAGGCGAAGTCTGTAATGTCAGCAGTTGACCTGGGGAGAATAAGGGTAGCCTGTTAGCTGGCCCGACGCAGAAGGTTGAGGGTTGATCGTGTTTGAAAAGGAACACGATGCTTCCTGAGTGTTTGATCACCGCTGTGACGGAGCCTACCTTATCTCCCCGGCGTCTGTGGCTGTGTTTCTGAACAGGCGTTTTTTGAAATATTTGAATATGTTTATGTAGCGATGATCAATGACTGCCATATAAGAGAGGAAGGGTTGGATGAATGCTTAGTTTGACTAAGTTACTTTCCTGAAAAAAAAATAAAGGATTGCCACCTCAGCACTGCGTGGCGTGCTCAGGACGTATACCTTTTGTAATCCATTATCTTTAGTGAAAGGCCGTGTTTTTATTCCGCCGTCGTGTTCACGAGTGTGACACTGAATTACCTCCTGCGAGAGGCTGCATGCAAATGGGATCCCTGCAGTGAGATCCGTCAACGGTGCCTCAGTACCTCATTCCTGTGAACCAGAAAATGACATGTTTTTGCAGCTTCAATTGACTCCTCATGCCCTATCCGAATGCCATCCAACTCATCAGAACTCGACCAAATCCAGACAGCTTTTCCCTGGGTTGAGCGTGGGGGCGAATGTACACCTGATTGAATCCGTCCCAAAATAAATCCAATCTTTTGTTATAAAATGAAGATGATGATGAATGATGATGAATTCGAGCTTCAGGCAGACACTGCCTTGTCAGCCAAAGAGATACCCCCACACTATGTTTGGGTACTCATAATGCAATGAATCTGCCTTAGGTCTGTGTTGGCTCACCATGTCCACTAAATGTAAAACTCAGTATCAGAAATGGTTATCCGTTGAACAAAGAGAACACATATTCTGCTGCAGAGATATGTCGGTTCTTGTGTTTTTGTTATTCGTTTAGTGATTGAAGCGGCTCTCGACCGGGCCCGATTTTTCCTTTTGAGTCTAATTACAGTCCAGCTCTAAAGTTACCATGTTGACGGCCCCCACTGTCTACATCAGTATCATCCCCGGGAATAATCACAGCTATTTAACCAAACAGATG
>NC_044050.1:27884795-27892295 GCF_902167405.1 Gadus morhua | reverse complement strand
TAACAACCTAACTACACTATGCTATATGCACTTCACTTCTAAATAAAGAAGAAAAAGAAGGGAATTTGAGTTGTCCCTTGCGTCGTTCCAAGTATTTGATCAAGCAGTTTTTCAAGTTTGGGTAAGAGCTGAGCACCAAACCCTAACATTACTTGACAAATACAGAGAGAGGAAATGGAGATGGAGATGGAGAGAGAGAGAGAGAGAGAGAGAGAGAGAGAGAGAGAGAGAGAGAGAGAGAGAGAGAGAGAGAGAGAGAGAGAGAGAGGAAAGACAGTGAGAGATAGAGAGATGGAGAAAGTGAGACAGGCAGAGAGAAAGATAGGGAGTGAAGGAGAATATAATGTGTAGCACAGTTCAGTGGAGTTTGAGTTGTAGTTGAACTGCTCAGCCCTTTAGCAGTCAATTATCGAGTAATGACATTTTGATAATTCAATCATATTTACTTTAATTAACTTATGTTTTTAATTATTTCAAGGCAGGGCCAGCATAGCCGAGGACGACCGTTGCGTTTCCTTCCATATGCTTCCAGTCACATTTCGTAACTTTTCCAATATGAGTATGGATCAAATCCTCTGCGGATTCAAAGGCAACTGCAAATCAAGTAATGTGCGTTCCATTTGGTGAATTACCCCAGCGGTGGTTCGGCCTTCTGTGGGCTTAAACAGGCGAGTGTGAGTGTCTGTGGGAGTGTGGAAATTGGACGCGTCGTTGCAGGGAATTCACTCCTGCACTCATGTAGACTTCTAATGGTGCATTATCCAATCCTAGCATCTCCCTTCATCTGACAGGCTGTCTCCCCCGCTTTCATCATATCTGCATTCACCTTTAATCATCCCCATCTACCCCTGGTTCCTCCGCTGCCTCTCTGAGCAGAGAAACACACACACACACACACACACATAGCCAATCTTAGTTATCCCTTCAAAGTTACCCAAAACTCCACTCGTTGAGTATTCACTGAGTTCACTTTAGCTGTCACCTGATTCGCTCAGCGAAGGTAACCGTCTCTCCTGTTTGTTCCGTTGTCTGTCTCTCGCTCGCTCGCTCACAGGCACACAAACACCCGCACGCACACACACGCGCACACGCATGCGCTCACGCACACACACACACACACACACACACACACACACACACACACACACACACACACACACACACACACAAACATACACACAAACATACACACGCACATCCAAACAAACACACACACACACACACACACATGCAAAGACACACACACACACACACACACACACACAAGCAAACCTATACACACACACACACACACACTGACACACACACGCACACACACACACACACACATACGTGTATAAACACGGTAAAAGGTACCTTCAGTACGGGGGGCACCCTCGGTAAAGGGTCTCGATGGAAGGCGATACTAACTCCAGACTAGCTTTCATGGCCGTCGGGTGTCAAAGAAAAAGGGAGGCAGGCTGTGATTGTCGCAGTGAGGGCTTAGGGCTCCGATGGGCTGCAGGGCTGGCCTGGGGCGTCTGGACGGCTCGGAAGAACTTCCCACCACTAGGGGGGCACATGACTGACCAAAAATGACTTCTCCACAGTTGCACGTACAACGACGCACAGACACACACAAACTTGATTTGTGGTTGGTGACATAAAAGCTGTGTGACGGAAAATACAAGATTTGAAAAAGCATTTGCTGCGTGTTGCTTTGAATGATTATTGTAGCATTACTACGTATGTTAACCGAGAGAGAAACCCTGCTGTAATTAACACTAGATCATTTTTGAATGTATCTTATTTTGCCGGCGTTCCTCTTTTATTTCTGCTTGTGCTCAAACCCCATTAGTTTATCCGCCTCTCAAGCATAAATATGTTGAGTCGAGAGCACTGGTGCATGTTTGTGTGTGTGTGTATGTGTGTGTTTGTGTGTGTGGGGGTCTGTGTGTGTGTGTGTGTGCGTGCGTGCTTGTGTGTGCATGTGTTTTGTGTGTATGCCCGTGTCTGTATATCTATGTATGTGTGTGTGTGTGTGTGTGTGTGTGTGTGTGTGTGTGTGTGTGTGTGTGTGTGTGTGTGTGTGTGTGTTTGTGTGTGTGCGCCACTTCCACCTCTAGATGACTGACTGACTGCCACAGTTTGACAGCATGGCATCCAAGAGCGCAGTTATGGATTTCAGCTGCAGGCCAGCCGTAGGGTCTGACGAATCAGTCTGTTCCTCTTAGCCATTTCCCCTTCTTCTCTCACCCAACGCGCGCTCTTCTCCCAGGGACTTCAAATCACTCCTTCTCTCTTATTATTTTAAACCGTTCCGGCAAAACAGCCTTTGATAGCACCAGATGCCCCTCAGAAGGCAAAATCTCGTGGCACGGTTCGTCAGGATTGCGTGGGTTTTTGCGCTAGAAAAAGTTGAGGATGTTTAAAGTTAAAGAAGGTTACGAGGGAGATGAATGCGGATGGGCTAGTGAGGAGGCATTCAATAAGGCATTCATCATTTGGAATGATTCATTTGTGCTCTCGCTGGCTTTGTCTTTGAACACGCCGCGGGTTATTAGGTTGCTGAGTTCCTCAGGTATGATTGCCCTCAAAGTATGGAACTGAAAGGTATTAATGCGCTCGGCGTGATTCATTTGCAAAAGAGGCAACAGAACAAATCCTCGGCTGTTTTTGAGCCGATTCAAAAACAGCCAAGGTGTTTTTCTTCAGAGGAATAATAAAACAATGGACTCTAAACCTAAACTTTGATCAGTTTGATGATAATACTCTGGTATCCGGCAATGACAGGATTTGCATCTTCTTTTTTTTTGGTCAAGGCTGTATTCATAGAAAAGAATGAATCAACATCAAGCATAATTCAAAAGTTATGACGAAACCCAGAAGAAAATTCTTCGGCATGATTAAAATTCCTGTGCATTATGAAACACGGATCATTAGTTTCCACTTTCTACTGCTCTTAAATGCTTCAAAATATTGTTCTTCAGGTGTTTTGTTGGTACCATAATCACAAAAGATATCGTAAACATAACATAACCTAAACATGAACTCGATTTCTGTCCCTGAAGAGATCAGAGACTGCAGAAACTCAACAAGCAGGTTGTGATTTAAAGAATCAACAATTGTTCCCTGCTTGCTTTCATTGTTTGCCACGTGAATGTATTTTATGCATCTGTATCGTTTACGGTCTAACGCGTCACAGTGAGCATGCCCTGCGATGACCTGTGCAAAAAGCACGAGTAAAAAAAACTCTTCTCCCTGTCAGAAGTAATTGTTCTGGAGAACAAAAGAGCACACACACACACACACACACACACACACGCACACCCACACGCACACACACACACACTCACTCACTCATTCACTCAGCCTTCTGCGCACCAGTGAGTTCATGTCCTCTTCCACCAAGCCATTTTACAAATTCAACAAAAGTAGAAAAGTGCAAAACAAAAAACGAAACGAGAAAAACACATGTCACTCAGCCTCAGCGAAGCCCAATGCCTCGCTGGTAAGTGCTGCGTTTAAGAGGGCGCGTCAGTCTGTCAGCCCTTTGCGTCCTTCTGTCTGTCCGTCCTTCATCCAGTCAGAGCCGGTTGTTTATCTGTGAGCTGTGGTGCGCTGTGGTGGTGTTGAGGTGTGTGTGTGTGTGTGTTTTCTGTATTTCTGATGCTCTCTGTCTACTCTGTGATGTCTTCGCTCGCCTGAATCATCCGTTAGGAGTAGAATGCAGCGGCGCTGGCTCAGTGTTTGGTAAGAATTGAACAGGATCTTCCATGGGTACAAAGAGCAGCATTTCTGAGTTCTCTATAACAACTCATTCAACGTCTGTGCTCAGTTCCATACTTCGGCCTTGAGAGCCGGGACCTCTCTGGAACGGGACTCGTTCTGCTGTGACAGAGTATCTCTGTCTCTTACGGACGCTCTTCCATAAGAGCAGGGTGCCCTGTGTCAAGGGACTATTTTGTATGCGTTCAAAATAATTAATACGGACAAAATAAGAATTTTAGAATATAGTAGTAGTATGAACATTTTGAAATGCGATAGAAAAATAACATAGATGACGGTATTCAAGAGGAAGAAGTTGATGTTATGAAGACAATTATGATGGGGATGAAGAAGATGGTGATGACGATGATGATTATTGCGATGATGATGATGGCAGTGATGACAATGATAACAATGATGCTGACGATGATGAAGATGACGATGACGAAGATGCTAGTATCTTTCTCTTCCTCCCAGGTAGGATAACCTCAGTCCCCCAGCAGGTAAATCCCAGTGAACCCAGTTTGGGAAAAGAAGCATAAAACAGGGCTCGGGCTCCTCCACGGACCGACGCATTGCTACTCCAACAATGACAAATCACAGAAGCCCTCCGCTTCCAACCGTCCAATCTGGCGGAGGGCTTTGGAAGGCCGGCTATAGCCCCAATCAGGAGCAGCCCAATCAGCTTCCCCACTTGTATCAGTGCCAGATTCTCATAAACCTTGCACTTCCATTCATAGCCGTGCTCTCTCTGTGTATTTTTTTGGACCCTTATTCTGTCAGGAGACAGGAGATGTCTGATCACCAGTTTCGGAGAACTGGGAGGAGGCACCATCTGTTGCAGTGTGACTGCACCATCACCTGTAGGCTGCTGAAGGGGAAATTAACTTCTCCCTGCACTCACTCTCTCCCTCACAGGGTCTCTCCTCACTGAGGGGAAAGTGTGTTTGCTGCTTTTTTTTCTTTTTTGCGTGATATTGATTAACTTTATTCGGCTGTTTAAACAAGCGTCCTTGCTCTCGCTTCACAAGGGACAGGAGGAAATGTTGACTGCCGATGCCTAGCTTTTTAAGGGTTTGCAGTGAGACATTGCAGTTTATTCGGATATATATATTTATCAGTGTGTGTTTGTTGGGGGGGGTTGGTAGGTGTGTGTGTAGTTGTGTGTTTGTGTGTGTGTGGATGTGTGTGTTTGTGGGTATCTGTGTGTGTGAGAGAGAGAGAGAGAGAGAGAGAGAGAGAGAGAGAGAGAGAGAGTGAGAGAGAGAGAGAGAGAGAGAGAGAGAGAGAGAGAGAGAGAGAGAGAGAGAGAGAGAGAGAGAGAGAGATCAAGAAGGCAAAAACTTGGCCTTGATTATTCAAACAAGTTTTCAGCAAAACACAAAAATATTTCCAAAAACAATTTTTGCACTGCATAATGTTCCGGGAATATTTCTGGTGATTCAATGATGCTCCAATGTTGCTGGACAACCCTAGTGGCACACATACAGAACACTACAGAACCTTTTCCCCAAAACAGTGTTGACAATATGTCTGTACATAGATGTATCTGTGTACCTGCACTCTGTATAAGAGAGAGCTGCCAAAAGCAAGTCTGTGCCAGCGGCAAATTCAGGCCTCACAGCTACAGTGTGGAGGCTATCAGTCAGCCTATCTGCAATTGCACCACCCTCACAAGCTTCAAACCCACTTAAAAGACACCATTTTAACACGTGTGTTTTCCTGCCACCGGACCCCAGCTAACAAGCGTCGAGCTGTTGAGCCGTTGATAAGTGTGCATGCAAAAGTTCTGCAGCCGCCCGGAAAGCAAAGCAAAGGAAGTCGAGTCGCACCTCGAGCCACACCTCTCTGCCCGGGGCAGTCAGGGTGAGGCTTTTCTGCTCAGGGACACCTCGACACTGGAACCAGCAACCTTCCGGCAACCAGTCAACCCGCTCTACCGTCTGGGCCACTTGCCTCCCATGCCACAGCTCTAGCCTCTGTCCAAGTTGCTGAACCACACCAACGCATTCTCACTCCGAGTTCGTAAATAAGCTACGCTTTTTTGGGGCTCTTGCTGTTAACTGCCGATGCCGTTAACACAAAGGGGGTCCTTGTGCGTCTTCTTTCGACCCAGGGGGTTTTCAACTCCTTACAATGTGATCCCTCGACGGCGAACAGTGATAAGTGTGTAACCCTTACCCTAACCACTACTACCCTAACCCTAAGCACTACTACCCTAACCCTAACCCTAACTACTACTACCCTAACCCTAACTACTACTACACTAACCCTAACCCTAACCACTACTACTCTAACCCTATCCCTAACTACTACTACCCTAACCCTAACTACTACTACCTAACCCTAACCCTAACCACTACTACCCTAACCCTAACCACTACTACCCTAACCCTAACTACTACTACCCTAACCCTAAACCTAACCACTACTACCCTAACCACTACTACCCTAACCCTAACTACTACTACCCTAACCCTAAGCACTACTACCCTAACCCTAAGCACTACTACCCTAACCCTAACCCTAACTACTACTACCCTAACCCTAAACCTAACCACTACTACCCTAACCCTAACTACTACTACCCTAACCCTAACTACTACTACACTAACCCTAACCCTAAGCACTACTACCCTAACCCTAACCACTACTACCCTAACCCTAACCCTAACTACTATTACCCTAACCCTAAACCTAACCACTACTACCCTAACCCTAACTACTACTACCCTAACCCTAAGCACTACTACCCTAACCCTAACCCTAACTACTACTACCCTAACCCTAACCCTAACTACTACTACCCAAACCCTAACTACTACTACACTAACCCTAACCCTAGGCACTACTACCCTAACCCTAACTACTATTACCCTAACCCTAACTACTACTACACTAACCCTAACCCTAACTACTACTACCCTAACCCTAACTACTACTACACTAGCCCTAACCCTAACCACTACTACCCTAACCCTAACTACTACTACCCTAAGCACTACTACCCTAACCCTAACTACTACTACCCTAACCCTAAACCTAACCACTACTACCCTAACCCTAACGACTACTACCCTAACCCTAACCACTACTTACCCTAACCCTATCGACTACTACCCTAACCCGTTTCAGTGCCAAATCAAATAACCAATCGGAGAAGAAAAATCGCCCTTTCCCTGGGCGTCAGATGTCACTGTGGAGGGATTTAAAAGGAATTGAAAACCCCTTGGGTCGAATGAAGACGCACAAGGTCACCCTTTGCGTTAGCAGTTAATGTCAAAAGCCCCAAAAAAGCTTTGATTTTTGACGAACTCGGAGTGAGAATGCGTTGACCACGCACACTCTCCTCTCGATAACAACGCGCTAACGCTGTTAGCTGAGCCAGCCTGCGATTGCTGCGCTAGCCATGTGAGAATGTGACGGGCGGGGGAATTAGCAATCATTATAATTCAATCACAACAAGTCCAGCCCTTTATACTGTCAGCTGTTTCACGTTTCACACTCCGAGGTTCCAGGTCGCAGGATCCGGGAATGGCCTCGCCCCGGAGAGTCTTTCCGGGAATGCCTTCGGCCGGTTATTATTATCTACTGCGCAGAGATAAAAAGCTATAGCCCCGTTTAGCAGAGCTCCCATCTGCCGATCGGAGTTGTGTCCTCTTTAAACACCGGCTCTTATAAAAACTCTTAAATATCATCATAAGTGTTTGATTGAGCAGACCCTGTTTAAATACATTTGCGTGTGTGTGTGTG
>NC_044050.1:27867295-27882295 GCF_902167405.1 Gadus morhua | reverse complement strand
AAGTAATGCGGGACGTTCACGGAAACATTTTAATTGTAAATGCATGAGGTGATTATGCTGGCGAATTAGCCCAATGACTTATTGTGGAATAATTCAGCTCAGTCGGGCAGAATGGAGACGGCTAATGTCTTCGGAGACCGCGGCCGTGGACACGGAGGCGGGGAGGAGGAGGACGAAGCGGGGAGAGGCATCCAAGGAGAGAAATTAACCACTGGGACAGTGGGGGAGGATTGGGGGGGAGGAAGGGAGGAGGGGGGGAGGGATGGAGAGGGGGAAGAGGGGGGAGGTTGAGGGGGAGAACTGAGACAACCGAGAGAGCGGGACCCAGAGAAGAGAAGGATGAAAAATGGCAGTTGTTATCGTCCACACACATCTCCCAGCCGACACAAGCCGACCCGAAGGTGAGATGGTGGGGGGGGGGGGGGGGGGGGGGGGAGATAAGAGCAGGTGTAGAGGGAACCAGGGGAGGAAATTAAGGGAGGATGGTCTGGTTGGGGGAGAGATGTGATTGTGGGGGAGAGTGGGGACCTGTGGGGGAGGAGGAGGCGGTGGGTGTGTGTCTGTGTGTTGGGGGGGGGGGAGGGTTAGAGAGATGTGCACGGGAACACCAGGAGTGTATCTGGCGAACCAAAGCAGCTTCCTGCCAAGTCCTCTTAAGTCACCAGAAGGGATAGATGTGGTGAGTACACAGTGGGAGGTGGGAGAGAGAGAGAGTAGAACAAGAGATAGGAAAGGTGAGAGGAGAGCAAGAGCGAGAGAGACAGAGAGAGACAGAGAGAGATAGAAAGAGAAATTGAAAGGGAAATAGAAAGATAAAGATATAGAATGAGAGTTAGTAGAACAATAGCTAGGAGGGGAGAGAGAGACGGAGAGAGAGAGTAGAACAAGAGATAGGAGAGGAGAGAGAGAGAGAGAGAGAGAGAGAGAGAGAGAGAGAGAGAGAGAGAGAGAGAGAGAGAGAGAGAGAGAGAGAGAGAGAGAGAGAGAGAGAAGAACACAAGATAGGAAAGGAAAGAAGAGAGAAAAAAAAGAGAGGGGATCAAAAGAGAGTTAGTAGAACAAGAGATAGGAGAGCTGAGAGGAGAGAGAGAAAGAGAGAGATAGAAGAGAGTTATTATAACATGAGCTAGGAGGGGAGAGGGAGAGAGAGGGAGGCGAGAAAGGGGAGAAAAGAGAAAGAGAGACAGAGAAGCGCGGAGACGGAGGCAGATTTGGAGCGTGTTCACTGTGACGGCTGTGCGACGCTAGAAGAAGGAAAAGCTGTTGCTGTAAAACAGAGCTCCAGAAGTACAAGGAAAAAAATGACATTATGAGAAAAAGTATTGTTTCCATGCAGATGATCTGCTCAGTGAACTCAAAGTGAGCAAAAATAAACAATGCCGAATGTGGAAAATTATTCTTATGTCTGCAATGGCAAATATCTGGCTGGCAAATACACCTTGCACAAAGAAGAGTTGAATTAAAATATAGAGGGAATTCAGCCGTGACCTCTGAGTCAGTTGAAATAAATGAATGAGTACTTGGTTGAAAAATGAAATTATAGTCGTAATAATGTCGTTCTATTTTACAACTCTTGACTCTGAACTGCTGGATGCGTACCGGGCGGTGAAACACATTGCAGGTGGCTCTTTTAAGAAAAATATTGCTTTTCTTGAAAGTAGTAGATGTATGGGTATCGTTATTTAAGCTAGGAAGAATTATACCGCCTCTTCTCTCACAATACTGTACATACTAACTCACTCCATTACACTGTCATGGCAATTATTGCCCTTTAATCACTCGATCGATCGTTGAAAATATGTTTCTGCTTACAACACAGTAATGCATCAAAGTGCGAAGGGAAAGGGGAGGGGGTGGCAATCAATTAGAAAAACAATGAGCCATAATTTATGCCTTGATTGTCTTACATGTGATTAATGCTATGCTGTTGATATGTGGATCCATCTTGTACCAGTCATCCCAGGAGTATGATGTATGGAAAGTGTGGGCCCCACTATGGGACAGCTAGCATCGTAATAGCTTGTGCTAAACGGTTTCTAATCTGCTTTAGTGCACAGGAATGTAGAGGAGAAGACTATTTCCAGAAATGAAAATGACTTCTTTCAAGTTTTATTTTAGATTTTCTTCTCATGTTAAAATTAGATCCTAAATGAATAATGAGTGATGTTTGATTTTGTTGGTTCGGATTGAAGTCACGCAATATTGTCTGTCAGTGATTGATCACGTTGTCAACATTAGCCCGATTGCAGGGAATGCGCCGGGTGCATAATCCGATGATCACACCAGGAGATGTCTTCCACTGTTTTCCATTATGAGCTTGGGTGTAGAGGTAGGGGGCCATTCAGGAATACAGCCGCAGTTATAGTACAGCTAGAGCATCATAACAAAGTTTGGGGAAATGGATAACCTGTAATTCCAATAATGGCCACAATCTAAAATGACACGGATTACTAAATTGACTTGCACTTGGAAAATGTTCTGTGATTTGGTTTGGAAAATATAAGCACATTTATGTTCGGTGGGCCTCGTGTGAACAAACAAAGCAACAAAGAACGAAGACATCTAAAATAAATTATCACATAATTCATAAAATGATCCTATCCTTGGATGTGCTCTTGTTAATGGATCAGGGCAGTGCAGCCTGAATAGCTTTGCGTGGTTATCTTGGCTCTTGATCTGATTATAAATAATCATAATAATAATAAATGATGATTATAAAAGTGATATGGAAGTAATTGCTTTGATGTGTTGGAACGTCGCATCATGAGTAGATCTATTAAGTAGACATAGTAGAGGGTTAAAACACGATGAAATTGCCAACCGAGGCATTTCATAAAGTCTAACATATTTGGTGACATTTCCATTTCAATTTAGAGGATTTTGCTGACGCTTTTATCCAAAGCGACATACAATCATTAAACATTCACACACCGTCGGCGGAGTCGACCACGCAGGGCGACAGCCAACTCGTCGGTGCCAGTTAGGGTGAAGCGACTTGATCAGGGACACCTCAACACTAGGATGAGCCGGGGATCGATCTATCCCGGATGAGCTGGGGATCGAACCATCCCGCTCTCACTCCTGTCGCCCCCTACTTCCGGTAACCTGATGCTGTATGACGCAATGAGCCTTTTCATTTCCTGTTTACATCCAAGTAAACAATAACACAAATTGTATCCCATAGCAACATTTACAAATGCCAATACTTTGACCCCCTTTGGAACTCTGCCCATGTCGGTCTCCGAGCGGAACAGCGGCCCAATGGAATTGCCCCTATGACACCCACTTTATTTAAAATTTCTGTAAAGAACACACAGTATTGACTGACAATCAGACACGTCTCTGTGGTATCTAACTGGGATTTCATTTATTCTAATTGAATTGGTATTTACTGGCTTAGATAGATATGTATATGTTTCCGCACTAATTGCGAAAATGCAATGTGATGGTGGGACTAGAATATGGGGACAATAACAAACATATAAAAATGTTTTCCCGAAATGTTGCATTAATTATTTTGTAAACCTTTAGCAC
The DNA here is from genome assembly GCF_902167405.1 of Gadus morhua. NCBI lineage: Eukaryota > Metazoa > Chordata > Actinopteri > Gadiformes > Gadidae > Gadus > Gadus morhua. The sequence continues at coordinate 27,878,761 of NC_044050.1, read as the reverse complement.
ATGGGCTGAGCTTTGCTTTATCTGCACTATTATTGCTCTACCCTTTTACTACTCATCTGCGCTCTCTCTCTCTCTCTCTCTCTCTCTCTCTCTCTCTCTCTCTCTCTCTCTCTCTCTCTCTCTCTCTCTCTCTCTCTCTCTCTCTCTCTCTCTCTCTCTCTCTCTCTCTCTCTCTCTCTCTCTCTCTCTCTCTCTCTCTCTCTCTCTCTCTCTCTCTCTCTCTCTCTCTCTCTCTCTCTCTCTCTCTCTCTCTCTCTCTCTCCCTCTCTCCCTCTCTCCCCCTCTCTCCCGCTCGCTCGCTCCCTCCCTCAGCGGTCGTGTCCCCATAAAAAAAAAGAGCACGAAATCCTTCCGTTGTCCCTGGCTCCAAGAGCCACAGTGCCACCAAGTGGTCAGAGATGAATCACCACCTGCTTTAAGAAACTCCATTTCTTCTTCTTTTTGCTCCTCACAAACACAACGGATGATGGATTCAAATAATTACTGATTGAGCAGCACCAGAAAAGGATATACTGTGAATCCCACCTTGATAAAAAAAAAAAAAGAACCGCGCCCTTGGGGTAGCCGAGCTGAGTTTTATTTGATTGTGTTGTCTTATAAGGCTAAATGAGAGGACTGCCTGTGCTTTCATCACTCTGTATCTGAGCCCCTTTGCCTGTCCTGGCTCTAGTGTGTGCTGTGAAAGTTAATCACGGGTTGGGTCATTTCTCTCCATCAACCAAAGCATTACCCAGGCAAACTAATGAGATATATGCTCACATAAACACAGAAGTTCGCGCTCACAGGCACACACACAGACACACACACACACACACACACACACACAGACGACACACCTCTCAGACACACACACACACACACACACACACACACACACACACACACACACACACACACACACACACACACATACATCTCACACACACACATACACGCACACACACACACACACACACACACACACACACACACACACACACACACACACACACACACACACACACACACACACACACACACACAGACGGACACACACCTCACACACACACACACAAACACCTCATCTTCATCACGTGTGCATCTACACTGCAGGCAGTTAAGATAATCACGTTTGAATTTGTACGTCTTTCTCGTGTGTTCTTCACGAACTGGGCTTTGATGCTTTGACACCTAATTAAACTAAATTCCTGGGTCCTTCATTCCGTGTTTCCAACGCAACTTTTGCAACTGCCTGGTTTATTCTCAGCATACTATCACCTTTCTTTCTCTTTTTCTTCGATGATAATAAGAAAGGCGTCACAGTTTCATCCCCACGCAATCCTCTGGAAAAACGTCTTTCATCCTGTGGCAAAAAAAACATCTATTTCAATATGGCGGCGAAAGGCAGGTCTCATCCACCTGCTGAAAATGTGTGTGGAACTGTGCTATCTCCAACGCTGGGATTACAAGAAGCCTCAGCTCGACAGGGGTAAACTGGGGGTGGCCGGTCGAACAGGCAGCACTCAGTGGATCCTGCATGGAAGGGCTTTCTAAACAGCCGCACCGAAAGTTAAAGCAACACTCAATATTGACTCATATTAACATATCTTAAAGTGTAATCTTGAATCCTGAATCTTTAATCTCTCTCTCCACGTACTTTGTCTAAGAAAGGGGATAGGAACATTCGGAAGGGGGTCCCCTTGTCATGCTGTCAGCCATTTTAAAAGCACCACAACAACCCGACGTTACACACAACCATAACGACAACTCTAAAAAACCACAACAAAAAACAGAGTGCGGAGGTCTGCAAGGGGCTTTCGCTGTGCGGCGCATCATTACCGCATCATTACGGCATCGTTACCGCGTCGTTAGCCTGAGACAGAGTGCAGGCAGACAGGCGAGAGCCGTTTGGGTTTACACAGGGAGAGACAGATGGAGGGGAGAGAGAGAGAGAGAGAGAGAGAGAGAGAGAGGGGTTCAGGGCCAGAGAGAGAGGGGTTCACGGCCAGAGAGAGAGAGAGAGAGAGAGAGACAGAGAGAGAGAGAGAGAGAGATGGAGCAGGTAAACAAAGAGATGACAGAATGGTGGGAGAGTGTGGACCTCCGTGCGTGTGTAGTTGCGTGTGGTTGTGGTTGTGTGTGTGTGTGGGGTTGTGTGCATGTGCGTGTGTGTGTGTGTGTGTGTATGTGCATGGTTGTGTGTGTGTGTGTCTGTGTGTGTGTGCGTGCCCATATGTCTACCACTTCCCCCTCTTCATTAATTTCTCAGAAAGCGAGGAAAAAACTGAGAGAGGTGAGAAAGGGAGAAGGAACAAACGAGTTGGGGGTTGGCTGTTCCAGAGTCAAGTGTCTTAAGAGGTACGACACGCGCGCTTGGCTCCCACTGTCTCTCTTCAGGTCGCCCTCCAATCTCACACCCAGCAGCCTTGGCTGTGGCCTCGCATCCACGTTGGATCTTAAAGGTGTTGCTGCTGTTTCTCTCTGTCATTCTATTCCTCTCTCACCCTCTTCCTCTCTCTCTTCCTCTCTATCTCTCTCTTCCTCTCTCTCTCTCTATCTCTCGCTCGCTCTCTCTCTCTCTCTCTCTCTCTCTCTCTCTCTCTCTCTCTCTCTCTCTCTCTCTCTCTCTCTCTCTCTCTCTCTCCATATCCTTCACACTCTCTCCCACTTTCTTTATCTCCCTCTACCTCCTCTTTCTCTCTCCCCCCTCTCTGTCTCTCTCCTCCCTCTCTCTCTCTCTCTCTCTCTCTCTCACACTCTCTTTATTCCTTTTGCTCCGTCATCCTCTCTTTCTCCTTCTAACTCCGGCTCAGGTAGTGGCTCTCCCTCCCTCCCCCTCCCTCCCCTCCCTCCCCCTCCCTCCCCTCCCACCTGCCACCCAGCCTGCTCAGGGAGTGCATTAATCAGCCACGGCAACGGCAACACGGCCATTACTCATCTGGTCATAATGAGAGAGAGGGGGAGAGAGGGGGGAGGGCAGGAGGAGAGAGGAGGAGAGAGAGGGGGAGAGAGAGAGAGAAGGAGAGAGAGAGAGAGAGAGAGAGAGAGAGAGAGAGAGAGAGAGAGAGAGAGAGAGAGAGAGAGAGAGAGAGAGAGAGAGAGAGAGAGGGGGGGATAAAGAAAGAGAGACAAAGAGAGAGAAAGAGAGAAAAATGAAGAGCCTTAAGATATGGAGAGAGAGAGAGAGAGAGAGAGAGAGAGAGAGAGAGAGCGAGAGAGAGAGAGAGAGCAAGATAGCAAGAGAGAGAGAGGGAGAGAGGGAGGGAGGGAGGAGAGAGAAAGAGGAGGTAGGGGGAGATAAAGAAAGAGGGAGAGATTGTGAAGGATATTAAGAGAGAGAGAGAGAGAGAGAGAGAGAGAGAGAGAGAGAGAGAGAGAGAGAGAGAGAGAGAGAGAGAGAGAGAGAGAGAGAGAGAGAGTGGAGGAGGTAAATACGCATATGAGGGGAGAGGGAGCAAAAACAAGATGGGAACAGCCAAAAACATCCGGAAAAGTCCGGGAACATAAAGGGAAAACATCCAAGACATAGCCAGAGCTTTGAACTGGAGAATAGAAAATAGGTTTGAGCTGAAAATAACCTGCAATCTTCCTCATTCATCTTCATTTCCCCTCAGCCTCCCTCCATATCTTTAGTTTACACTGCCTTCTCATTTTGCTAAGCAACCATCCATCCATTCATTCATTCATCCGTCCATTCTCCTGTTTATTCAGCCAGACAGCCAGGCAGTCATTCATCCATTTAACTGTAGGATCATGCCCTCATACCTTACCCCCCCCCCCCCACCTACCCACCCCACCTCCCCACCTTGCCCCCATCAATCCCCCATCAATCTCCTCATCTCCCGTTTCACTCTGCTACACATCACATATCTCTCTCTCTATGTCTGTCTCTCTCTCACACACTCTCGCTCTCTCACTCTCTCCAACTCACTCACTCTAACTCTCTCTTGTCTCTCTTTACCCCTCCAACCCTCTCACTCTGTCTGTCTGTCTCTCTCTCCTTTCTCTTTATCGCTCTCACAATCTCTCCCCCCTCTCTCTCTCTCTCTCTCTCTCTCTCTCTCTCTCTCTCTCTCTCTCTCTCTCTCTCTCTCTCTCTCTCTCTCTCTTTCGCTATCTTTCTCTATTCCTCTCCATCTTTTCATCTTTGTTTGGGCTTATTTTTTTATTTAGAAGCTTATTGAGCAGGGAGAAATACATTGTACATTGTTTCAGATAAAATATAAAATAGATACCATGCATACAGGTTTCTAGTCAAGACTAATTTGCAACCCCTATCCCTGGTTAGGCCTTTGCTAAAAGTTACACATGAATAAAAATAAAGAAGACATCATATACAGGAGACATAAAGACAAAAACAAGGACAATGATTATTGCGTGTGCGTGCGTGCGCGCCCATGAGCGTGCTTGTCAATGTTCACAGGGTTTATTCAGTTTCAACTTTGAAATTTGTTTTACTTGTGTGTCAAAAACCTTGAGCTCTGTCAATGTTTGGATTTCTGACGGTAGTGTATTCCACAGTGCCTATTGCTAAAGGATGATTGTCCGAATGTAGTTTTGCGCTTCGCTGTTCTACAATTTCCGCTCGTTGAACCCCTAGTTCTAGTTCTACTGTTCAGTTTGTTAATCAATTGGTAGAGTATTTCTGGAGCAAGGTTGTTCACACACTTGAAAATTAGTTTTTTTAATAATGAAAAGTTTACAAAGCTGTCAAATCCCAGTAAATTGTGTTTCTTTAAAATGTGGCAATGATGCCATCTAGTAGGTTTCTGATCCATTTTTTTAAGTGCTTGTTTGTATAATGATTTTATTGGTGTCATTGTTGTTTGGTTGGCTTGACCCCAAACGGTTACACAATATGACATTTGGGAAAATATCATGCCCATCGAAATTTATGCATGGCATGCATAAATTGTTGTCCTGCCTTAAGAGGTATATATTTTCTGTTAATGCGAAAGCAATTTAAGTTGGTCTTGACAGTCTTGCATAGCTTCTTAACATGTCTGTTAAATTTAAGCTGAGAATCTAAAATAACACCTACAAATTTGAACTCATCTACTTGATCTATCTCTATCTCATCAATCTTTTCTCTTTTCATTGGCTTTTCTTTTAATTGGAAAAGCACATCGAAACTGTTTATAATTTAAAGTCAAATTATTGTTTCTGAGCCACTGTGGGATACACCAGACATCTCTTCTGACAGAGTTTTGGCTGCCAACTGAGTCGTTTTTGCAGACACAAATACCACGGTGTCATCTGCATACATTTGGCATCCAGCTTTTTTACAACTGTGTGGTAAATCATTAATATATAAGCTAAAAAGTAAAGGGCCTAAAATAGAACCCTGTGGAATTCCCATTGAACAACTCTGGACAGTTGACAGGGTAGAATTTGATCTAACCCGCTGCTCTCTATGTTAAAGATGTGAACGGAACCAAGCAATTGCCTCATCTGAGAAATTAAGCGTTTTGAGTTTATTAAGGAGAATTTCATGGTTAACAGTGTTAAAGGCTTTTTTAAGATCCAAGGACACTGCCACCACTACATTACCCTCATTTAACAACTGTTTCATAGTTTCTGTGAGGTAGCAGTTTGCCAACTCTGTTGAGTACCTTGCTCTGCACCCAAATTGTTTGGGGTGCAGTAGATGTTTATTTTCTAAGTAATGAACAAGTTGTTTAGCAACTTTTTTCTCAAGAAATTTTGAGAGTGCAGGCAAGATAGAAATCGGCCTATAATTAGAGACCAGGTCAGGTGAACTGGACTTGTGAATGGGGTTTATAATTGCCTTTTTCCAGGGCTCAGGAAATTCATTACTTCTGATGGAGCAGTTGACAACATGAGTCACTGGCACTTGGACAACAAAACTGTGTTTTTTAATGATTAAAGTATCCAATCCAAAATAATCCTTAGCCTTAGATTGCCGTAACTCCTTAATAACTTTACCAATCTCACTTTGATTTACCTCTTTAATATGAAAAGAAGTTGAGAGATCTCTCTGTATATCATCCAACTCAATTGGTCAGAAATTAGTTGCCAGTTCCTCAACTGATTTAGTGAAAAAAAATCAAATCCATCATTACTAACTGTTCCATTTATATTCAATTCCACATTAGAACTTTTCATATTTGATGCCCGATTAGTCAAAGTATTTAGATGTTTCCAGAATGCTGAGCTTTTCCTGTTTGAGTCAGCAATTAGTTGCGTAAAGGAACAGGTTTTTGCCATACGCTACTCATTTATTACCTTATTTCTTAAACCTTTGAAAATAAGTTTCTGAATTATTTCTGGTTACCAATGACTGTTTAAGTGCAAGATCCCTTTTCTCCATTAGTTGGTTAATATCCTTATTCAACCACGGTAAAACCCTGGGACGACGTGGCTTTCTCAATTTCCGAGTGTATTTCTGCATCAGATTAGTAAATGCTTTCATCATTGTATCACAACAGGTGTTTACATTCTGAGATTGTATAGCATCATCCCAAGAAACACTCCGTAAATCGTTTTCAAATTGTGCTGTTTTCTTCTTTGGAATACCACAAAAAAAAATTGTGGTCAGACAGGCCTGTGATTAAATTGTATGTCATTGTCGCTCTCTCAATTCTATTTGTAAAGACTAAGTCAATGAGGGTTTTGCTGACTTTAGTTAGTCTCGTTGGTCCTTTGATCATTTGCTGAAAATTATGCTTTGAATAGATTGTTTTTAATTTTTGCTTGGTGCCTTTGTGCAACCAGTTTATATTATAGTCCCCCTAAAATTTAGTTTCACAGCTACAATTTAGTTGTCTAAGTAGTTTGTCTAGATCCATGTGATGGAGGATTATATAGGGTTACAATATTGAATTTCATTTTTTCAACATTAATAGCAATACATTCCAAAGGTGTGTCCAGATTAATTTCAATACATTTAAAACTCTCGTGTATATAAATCATTGATCCACCCCCCCCCCCCCCCTACCCATCAATCAAGAAGTGAAGTCACTGTTGGCTCTTGGTAGATCAGCAAATGAATCTATGTGGAAGAAGTCCATTGGTTCTGTTCATCCGGTGTTCACATGACAGGCGTGTTTGGGCTTTAAGGACAATGCAAAGAAACTAACAAACCAACCCTATTTAAACAGACACACAGACACACAGACACACACACACAGACACACACACACACACACGCACGCACGCACCACGCACACACACACACACACACACACACACACACACACACACACACACACACACACACACACACACACACACACACACACACACACACAGGCTACTCAGAAAACGGAAGGTTTTTTTATTCACTTATAGACAGCCATTTTAAGTGCCCTGATGGTCAGGACCATTAGTCTTATTCCAAGGTGAATGTGTATGTTTTCCTCTATTTTAGAGGTTCATTAATAACATATTTCCTGGTGTCTTACCTTTGGCTGTGTTGTTGTTGGTTGGCTCCGATGTGGAAGGTTTTCTGGAAGCTGTTTTGGCCTCCCTCCCCCTTAAGCTAAATGGAGTGCTATTTTGGGTTAGGGTTTATTTCTAGTGGTAGTGTGCACTGCTGGATTTGCGTTTTAATGCTGAGACATAGTTTGGATGGATGCCAGACGAAGCTTGTAGACAAATGTGAAAGCAGGGTCGCTGCCTCGTGTTGTTATGTTGTGTAAACACCGTTCTGTGAGTCTGCATAGGTGTAAAGCGTGCAGACTATAGTGAGACATCGTTGTACCGTCTGAATCAGCCTCTGACTAATATTGCGCCGCAAGCCCGGCCAATTAAAGCAGCGAATGTCCAAGAAATTCTGAAGAAACTTAAAGAAATAAGTCATTCACAATAATAGAGATAGTCCACCAAGAAATCAAAACTAAAGTATTGCTCATTTCATCACATATAGATGAAAAACATCTTGGTGGATATTTCATGGTGTTAACCCAGTCTCACGGAAATAAGTGACACTGTCACATCATTTAATCTATTCATTCGTGATCTGGGACACTTAATTTCGATTTTTTTCGTGCCAAAAAGCACACATTTCTAACAATATGACAGCTTTTGGCCACCCGTTTCTACTTTCACCTTTGATTTTTGAGAAATTGTGACAATTTGCGAATATATTTAATGCAGGTGCGCTGCTCTGCAGGCAAACTGCGACGGAAAAAAGGTAGCTGCTTCATCTCTTCTTCTTAGAATGAGTTTGAAATTTGTGCCTTTGGCACGAAAAAATTGAAATTACGTGTCCCAGATCAAGAATTAATAGATTAAATGACGTGACGTGACGTATGGCTGTGATACAGACAGATTAGCTTGGTTAACATCACTGTTAACAATAAACCAGTTTTAGGTCTGAGATTCTGGAGAGTGATACGCAGGATATAGAGCCAGCCAGGGGTCGCCTGTTTGAAACTCTCAGTCTGGATCATGTGTGTCAGGGGTTGAGGTGTTTAAGAGAAGGGAGGACTCGCGCACCAACGTGAAGTGGCTGCAGGGTGTAAGCTCCCCCACCGGGCAGCCCCCCAGCTGTGCGATGATCTCGTATGTGACACATTCACAAGAACAGAAGGGCAAACCTTAGGCTTTAGGACGCATTCGCTTAGATCAAACAGTCGCTGCGTCATAACCTTTCACGGGGCTCTCGCTAGAAATGGGTGCTTTTGAAGCTGTGATTGGCCTCTGCCGCTTCCTTAATAAGCCAGTCCACCACGATATGAGATAAGAGTACAATACTACACTAATAAGGAGCCGCTGGAGCACGTTATATCCCTGCTGGATGCGGATATTCTCCCATCATTCATCATCAATGTATTCAACCACACAGTTGCACGATATTTTGACACGGCGAATAGGTGTTCATATCTGAACCTACAACATCTCATTAATAGCCATGTTTGCGTTTTCATTTAGGGCATTTAGCGGACGGATTTGTCCAAAGCGACTTACAATAAGTACATTTGTCATTTGAAACAGCAATATGTAGCTGTCGTTACAGTCAGGATGTTCATAGAAACAAGTGGCAAGCACAAAAAATTGCTAATTAAACCCATTCCCTGTATACAAGAAAGATAGCTAGGATAAGATGCCTAAACAAAGCTCGGTGCTATTTTTAAGTGCAAGGATGTACAACATACAATAAGTGTGTGCATTTAGCGCCAGGATGAACAACATACAATATGTGCGTAAGAGGTGTCAGGTGTAAGGGGGGAGGCTATAGGTGAACTCTGGACAAGTGGGTCTTGAGTCTTTTGTGGAAGCTTGTGAGCGACTCTGCGGTCCTGACATCGGCAAGGAGGTATGTTTAACAGTTATGGTATTTACATTAACCTTTAAGGCACTTGGCAGACGAGAAAGTCCAAAGCGACTTACAATAAGCATGTGTTGTTCCGTTGCACTGCTTAAAGACTTACTCGGCACCAAATGATTGAAACATGCATAATATAAGAAATATAAAATATAGATAAAAACCTGCAAACATGTCTGGTATTAATGTGATATTTCAAACGATTGCCAACCCTTTCAAAAAAATCATGACTTTTAAAAGTTGAATGAGTCAAGTTGAAAGGCAACATGAGCTGAAAAGAAGGGATATCATACATGCTCGTGTGTATTTTCATTCTCTGCCAGCCTCGGGAGGAGACAACTTGTTTGTGTGTAAATTAGGGACCCCCCTTCAATTCATTGCACAAATAAAATGCATGAGATGGAATTTGTAAATAACAAAGGGCCTTCAGGAAGCTGTTTCACTCATTTTCTGTCTTCAGCACGCAGAAATAGTTTCTGGCCCCAGGGATAAACTTGACATATTTCCATCCCAAAATTTAATGATCCCGTCCCGTAACGCAAAACACACAAGTTTACACACACTCACGCACACACACAGGCACACACACACACTCACACACATACGCTTACACACAAACTAGACTAGCGCACAAATACGCATACATGTGCAACACCCACTCACACACACCCACACATACATCAACTAACAGACACACACAAATACGCACAGACACAAACTTAAACACATACATACACCCATCCACTAACACACACACACAAACACACACACAGAGGAACTCTTCCACACATAAACCAGCGTCACTAACACTGGGTGTGTATCTGCTAACAACGGATTCCCAGATGGTGGCTGAGGGGAAACTGCCAGGATGCCCTTTTTTCTCGTCTACGTTTTGTTTCTAAATTTGTTTGGCTTTGAACTCAAACCCCCCTAGAAAGACACCGACTGGCGTCGAGAGTTAGCCACCGTTGTCCCTAGGTGTTTGAGTTTTCGGAAACTTGCTTCTGTGTGCATGTATGTGTGTGCGTGCGCGTGTGTTTGTCTGTGTTTGAGAGAGAGCTTTGTTTATGTATGCATTGTACGTTATATATTCTTGAGAACTTATCTTGAAGCACTCTTCTGACTGAATACCAGCTCTCTGATAAGAGGAGCCGGTAAAACACAAGACAACTAAATTAATTAAAGTCTACTGTCTCTGTTTCTTGTGCTCCTTCACCGCTCTCTTCGCTTGTTATCTTTATTAAGGTGAACTCTTAACACAACCCTACAGAGAGAGAGAGAGAGAGAGAGAGAGAGAGAGAGAGAGAGAGAGAGAGAGAGAGAGAGAGAGAGAGAGAGAGAGAGAGAGAGAGAGAGAGAGAGAGAGAGAGAGAGAGAGAGAGAGAGAGAGAGAGAGAGAGAGAGACAGAGGGAGAGAGGGCTGTGTGTCTCTCGAACTCCCTCTAGAGCAGCCATCTTTAATAAATCATCATTCTCTTCCAATGTGTTCTGCAGGCTTCCAAATGAATTAGAGAGAATGAAAGGAGATAGGCAGTGGGAGACAGCCACAAAGAGATAGAGCTGGACAGAGAGAGAGAGAGAGAGAGAGAGAGAGAGAGAGAGAGAGAGAGAGAGAGAGAGAGAGAGAGAGAGAGAGAGAGAGAGCTAGAGAGAGAGGAAAATAAACAGAAAGAGAGCGAGAGAGAGAGAGAGAGAGAGAGAGAGAGAGCGAGAGAGAGAGAGAGAGAGAGAGAGAGAGAGAGCGAGAGAGAGAGAGAGTCTCCAGTCTGCAGCCCCAAAGAATTCCAAAGAGAGCAGCCATGAGCTTATGAAAAGGAAAATATGAGAAAGGTGATATTGAAAGAGAAATTGGAAAGCGAGAAGAAAGTAGAGACGATAAGACGGAGAAGACACGAAGAGAGGAGAGGAGAGGAGGACAGGAGACGAGAGAAGGAGACGAAGAGAGGAAAGAGCAAGGCCACAGCCGTTCTTTAACTTCATCAACTCTGGCTCGGCTCGACTAGAGAAAATAAGGCCCATGGCGTCATAAGTAATTGCCCTATACGTCTAGTTAGATTTCAATAACACTGCAGTGGCGCTGATATATTGTTGCAATATGCTCTGTAACTGGGGAATGATAAGGCCATTTAAAGAGGCGTAAATCACATAAGCACATTAAGGCGGCGCTTCAGTTCTAAGTGTATTGGTCCCTAAGCTCT
>NC_044050.1:27859795-27862295 GCF_902167405.1 Gadus morhua | reverse complement strand
GAACAAAAGACGATTTGTCAAACGGTATATTGCATCACGAAATAGCACCAATTGATTTGGAAATGTGTCAGGTGTTAGTGTGTGTGTTTGAAAGTGTGTATAATCGTGTGGGTGTGCGTGTGTATGTGTTTGTGTTTGTGTATGTGTGTGCATGTTTGTACGTGTGTGTGTGTGTGTGTGTGTGTGTGAGTGTGTGTGTGTGTGTGTGTGTGTGTGTGTGTGTGTGTGTGTGTGTGTGTGTGTGTGTGTGTGTGTGTGTGTGTGTGTTTGTGCGTTAATCATTGTGACAACCATATTGAGTGAAAAGCTATTTTTACAGTGAATTGTTGTTCCCGTCAGTTTTAATGTGACTTCTTGCTCACGATATTGTCTTTGTTGCTACATCTGAAATGCTCCAATCCTCTGGCACTTGTTCTCTGTAACACAATATTCCTGCTAATGCTACAATAGCTTCAATATATAACTATCACTAAACATTCATCATTTTCTTTTGTTGTTATTGGCACGAGTGAACATGTCTTGTGACAACGAACGTGTCATTTCAAGCCGGGAGAGAAAGTCACAAAAACAACAAATCTTATTATTTTGCTCTTTTGTTTTGATCAAAGTTGGGCGTCTATCCACCTCAGCTTTATTATGCGATGTGATACGCTTCATATTTTTCTGATATGAAGCATGATTTTGACTACGGTATACCATCTTGAAATGGATTAATGTTGTATTGTATATAATGGTATTATTAAGCCACTTATAAAATGCTAATATAAATATTTTTTGTGTGTGTCTGTGTGTCTGTGTATGCGTGTGTGTGTGTGTGTCTGTGTGTGTGTGTGTGTTTGTGTGGGGGGGGGGTGTGTGTGTGTGCGTGTGCGTTCATCTCTGCGTGTGTTTTTCTGTGTGTGTGTGTGTGTCTCCGTGTGTGTTTGTGTCTCTGTGTGTGTTTGTGTGTGTGTGTGTTTGTGTCTCTGTGTGTGTGTGTGTGTGTGTGTGCGTGCCTGCGTGCGTTTGGTGCCACAGTCTCTGTCTGATTTCTGACTGATGACGTGGTCATCACATCACATGATCCAGCCTGAGGGCTTTAGCCCCAGGCTCTCTCTCCTTCAGCGGGCTGTGATCACGCAATGCCTCCCTAAAGACTGATTCAGTGTACACACTGACATAGAGACAATAACCCACAAACACACACAGCCTTTTAAAAGGGGAGACACACACATCTTCACGTATCACATATACACTCATGGGAGGACTACAAATACCAGTCTCACACACACAACCACACACTCATTCCTCATGAAGTACTGCAAGTGGTCACACTTTGCATAATAACAAATCTGAAGTATTCAAATCTTCAAAACACTACTACAGGCAAAGATCTCCACCTTGTTTGTGTGAATTGGGACGGTTTGTCTCATGAAAGAATGACTCACAAGGTTAATATTCAAACACACACAAAATTACACGCGTGCACACATAAACACTCATATCACAACATGTCGGAAGGGTTGGCAGAGAGTGTCAAGCCCACTTTACGGGCTTTTAAAAAGGTCAGATTCACATTCGTTCCGCAGCAGTGTTGGGTAACGTCAATTTTAAAATGAACTTGTAAGCCATTTCCATTGCTTTCATTTAGTTGTCGTTTTCAGTATTGTGTGTGTGTGTGTGTGTGTGTGTGTGTGTGTGTGTGTGTGTGTGTGTGTGTGTGTGTGTGTGTGTGTGTGTGTGTGTGTGTGTGTGTTTTGTTAGTTTATGTTTATGCTTTGCTTTGTGTCCAGGCCTGAGCTTGTTAAAGCAAAGTCCACTGTGGGAGTACTCCGGCGATGGGGCGGACACTAACGGCGGTCCCATTGATAAATCGAGGCATGTACGCAGAAGCAGTTCTAGAACACAGTACAACAGCGTCATGCAAGGGAGGATCCGCAACGAACTGCGCCAAGCACCGGACAGACACCAACATTTAAATTAACATTTAGCAGACGCTTTTATCCAAAGCGACTTCAAAAGGTTCATAGGAACATTCACACCCCAACGGCGTAGTCAACCATGCAAGGCGACAGCCAGCTCGTAGGGAGCAGTCAGGGTGAGGCGTCTTGCTCAGGGACAACTCACGATCAGCTAGGAGGAGCCAGGGATCTAAATAACAACCTTCCGGTTACAAGCCAACCCAACCTACCTACTGAGCTAAGCTGACTCCCAAGACCTCCCGAGGAACGAGGAACGAGGAAAAAGCACCGCACGCTAGTCTAATAAGCTAGCTGGCTTGCCAGCTGGTTAGCTAGCTGCTAAATGATATGTCAACACCCAATGTCAAGCCACTGACTATTGTAGAGTAGCATCTCGCTAGCTGAGCTACACGTATCACATGCACTGCGCCCAGTTACCCACCAACAAGTCAGAAAGAGAACGGAAACATTGTAAATTCGTCTGAGATTCTCAACAGTTTAACAGATTGCTTATTTGAAAAGAATAACTACAGAGTGACGAAATAACTGATTATTTGAAT
>NC_044050.1:27849795-27852295 GCF_902167405.1 Gadus morhua | reverse complement strand
GTGCTCATATCATAAGCAGTTGTGGGTGATATCCCTGCACATTGTCATTATATTAGTGATAGTGTTATGATCTGACCGTTTTGTGAGGAACTATATAATCCATAAAAATGACTAATACCAACCTAAGGAAAGGCGATCTAGTCGTGTAGACTGTGACGTGCTATAGTACTCGCATTTCAATGTTTATTGCAATCTTGCAATTATCTGTTGCGATTGTTTTCAAAAGACACATCTCCTCAGTTCCTGATGGTTTTAGGCCCATTGATGTCTAAAAACCCATTTAAATGAGAAGGAGAATCCCGTGGATTTGGTTTAAATCTCTCCTCAACAGCGATCTGCTCATTTTACTTTTCGTTCAGCAACCGCAAAGGAAGGGGAGGCAAAGCGAAGCCCAGTGCGTGTTCAGTGCGGTTAGTGTCACCAAACAAAGATGTTTGAGGACGTGGTCTAGACCTCTGCTATATTGCGGGGAAGAGATCTGCTACCCAAAGCAATAGCACAGCTCTGCAGTGCATTTTAATTTGGGCTCTTGGACAACAATGAAAGCCTATGTCAAAGAAGAATAAGGGGTCTTCATCTGCTGTTTTTCTACACAAACAACCCCCTCGAAATACCATGCATTTCATCTGGGATCTTTGCAATATGAAAACGTATCATGATGTATTTGCAGTTGAAGTAGTTCATTTTGAAGTCATATTTGGTTTGGCTTCCTGACTCATCAGAACAGATTGTTGCGTGTGGGTTGAGGACCAAATCGGGTCACTGTTGGGGGCCAGCTTTTCAACGCGGCCCAGGATGGGAATCACTCCAAAACTCATAGGCTCTAAAATTGGCATAATGCGCTGTGCAACCACAACAAAGGATTAGGTTGGTTTGGATTGGAGTCTAAAACAGTGGCTTCTAGCTGTGCATATTAAAGATGTTGCTCGTGGTAATTGTGTGGTTCACAGTATTGTAGTTAAACACAAGTACCAACCCCAACTGCTTATGCATGCATAGAGAATGTCAGAGTGCAATGAATGCAGACAATTGACGGGAATCTTGTTTCGTTGTATGTGAATATGTGTTTTGCTTACTTCATTTTAGTCCACGAATAGGAGAACGTATTAAGAGAAGTAATTTCGTAAAATTGGAGCCAAGATTCTTGTATCAGGCTCAATTGGATTGCATTACAGCCACTGATTTGACTTTTCCAAAAATGTTTTCCCGTTCCCTCCGCACACGAGTGGTCCCGTGATGGACGCCGCAGCGCGGCGCCACTGCCGAGGTTTGACCTCCGACCCCGCCCCGCTCCCCGGAGGGCCGTCCGAGCTGTCACACCGTGCTCAAGCGTGTCCTGTACTCTCTTACTCTGCCCGCTCTCCCCAGCCCGGCCCTCGCCGCGGCCCATCCATCACTCTGTTTATCCACCTTTCCTCAGACCCTCGCCCACCTATCCATCCATCCGGCCATGCGTCAGTCCACCAAGGCTTCCCAGACACCTCTCCCCCTCCCGGTATCCGTCCGTCTGCACTCACTGCTCAATGCCACATAGTCTTCTGAGTGGCTGGCTGCGTGTAGGTGTGTGTGTGTGTGGTTGTGTGTGTGTGTGTGTGTGTGTGTGTGTGTGTGTGTGTGTGTGTGTGTGTGTGTGTGTGTGTGTGTGTGTGTGTGTGTGTGTGTGTGTGTGTGTGTGTGTGTGTGTCTGTCTGTGTGTCTGCATGCATATGGATGTTTGTTGTGCAAATTTATATGCGGCACATTTGCATGTGTGTGCGTGTGTGTGTGTTTGTGTGTATGTGCGCGTGTGATCTTACCCAGGCGTGTGTGTGTGTGTGTGTGTGTATGTGCGTGTGTGATCCAACCCATCCTTTTGTGTGTGTTTGGGTGTGTGCGCGTGCGTGTGCGTGTGTAGGGGTGTGAGGGATAATCACATATGCCAAGCTGGATTTCCAGGTGAGCAGTCATGGAGTGGTTGCAGATGTTATCAAGACTTGAGCTGCCCTCGTCTCTCCTCCTCCTCCTCCTCCTCCTCCTCCTCCTCCTCCTCCTCCTACTCCTCTTCCTCCTCCTCCTACTCCTCTTCCTCCCTATTTCCTCCACTCTGCCTCTCTTTTGAAATCACAGCGGAGAAGCGCACACGGGCATAAACCATTAGTGGAACAGCAGGGAGATGATCTGGTGTCACCAGACACTTTAGTGGACCCCTTCCATGGCCCCACTGTGGAAATACGTTCCTCTGTTACAGCGCGCGTGTGCGTGTGTGTGCGTGCGTGTGTGTGCGTGCGTCCATGGGTCTTTTTAATGCGTTTGTGCTCCTGTGTTCGAGTGGGGATTCCTGTGTCTCTATGTGTGCGTGTGTATGGGTGTGTGCTCGCGCTTGTGTGTGTGTGCTTGCAGGTGTGTGTGTGTGTGTGTGTGTGTGTGAGTGTGTGTGTATGTGTGTTCGCGCGTGCACGTGTGTGTGTGTGTGTGTGTTCGCACGTGTGTGTATGTGTGTGTGTGCGTGTTCGCTTGTGTG
>NC_044050.1:27834795-27842295 GCF_902167405.1 Gadus morhua | reverse complement strand
TTCTTCTTCTTCTTCTTCTCTGCCTCTCTCCTGCCTCTGCTTCGTCCACGGTCGCGGTGGTCTCTCAGTGGTGGTCCTCACCTTGGCCAGAGTGCACCAGCCCCCCATCACTAATACCACCATAGTGCGCCTCTGTAATGACACACACACCGCTGTTTTTAACCTCTGCAGCGCAACCTCAATTAAGAGCTTAATGGCTGCCAATATTTTTTGTCGGCTAAACGTAACAGAGAATATACAGGCTGCAGCAAAAGTACAATCCTCAGACTTGTACCTTTTGTTTTATACGCGGTTCCCACATTATGTTTCCAGGGCTGGACGATAAAGATATGCGAGGCAAGGCATATTGAACAAGGCAGTAATGTTGGCAGTAATGTTAGTGGTTAAGTGTGGCGTCCCCCCTCGCGGTCGAGGGGGGAATAAAAAGGATGTGGGAGAATAATAGGAGGAATCTGGAGACTGTAGGTAGAGTGGGAAGCGAGGAACAGTACCACTGGGAAGGCAGTTTAGCATTGAGTCATATTAATGACCGCACTGGGTCGATGTGCCGTGTTTTGTGTATCTGGACGAAATGTCCCAGTGGTAGGGAGTTAAAAAAAGGCTACAATTGGTGGGAAAATGGAACGAAAAATCCATATAAATACTCTGGAGCATCCGATTTTGGTACGGAGCCCCCTTTCACACATAAACACAGGCCATTGCCGGCAACTCGAGTGCGGTAGCGGTAATTTTCTCCTCCTTCCAGACTTTCAGCCCTTTATCTGGAACATTTCCTGTAACAGCGTGTTCCAACCCGACATGACGTTCCCGGGAAGGGCTAGATATGATTGCTGCATTCTTGTTAACAGCGCATTTAATAGATCACTGATGCTTCATAGGATCGTGTGTCAGGCTCATGGACGTGCTGTTGGTTGAACGTTGAAGCCGGAGGACGATGAACTGGGACAGATACAAAAATGAAAAAGAAAAAGATCAGCAGGGAGGACAAAGATGGCTAACATTTGAGGAGACTGTGGGTGGTCCTTATCCGACTATATTTTGTCCAAAAGGATTCTAAGGATCACTATTTAATTCAGATGTACAATTATGGAGAAACTCTTTCACATTTCTTAAGTAATTGAATGACTAATTTAGAGTACATTTTAAAAGGCCATGATCGCGTTGGAGTTCTCTGGCAGGATTTTATGTGCAAATTACCAGCTTTATTATATTACTCAAACCCCAAATGAAAAGCTGCACAGAGCCAAATGCTAAGGGGTTGATATGAACATTGTAAGGGCATTCATTAATGTACAATTATTAATTCAGTGTTTTAGTCGTGGCAGGTACAGAAGTGTTACAACTCTAACCTACGAGTCAAGACCTTTTCTATGATTTGTTTCCATAGAAACAACCTGGAAATGGCTGTAAATTACACGTATTCCTATTTACTGCCAGTCCATCAAGTGGGTGATTATCTGGATTATTTCCCTGTATTTCTTCAGACTTCTTCACAATTGCGGTCACTCAGATCATGGCCCAGATCAAATGCCAGATCAACTAACCGCGATTTGACCTTCATTGGTACAGCAGAAAGTGGAGGGGTTCTGTATAAATTGAGTTTAGAGTGAGGCCTGTTCTGTGCTTGTAGTCGACTGGCAAATGATTAAGAAGACATTCTAGAGAGAGAATCTCGTCATAGTAATAAATATACCAATGCAAAAATATTGGGCAACAAAATAAATGTCATTGCTTAAATTGGTTATGGACTGGAATGGATTTTAAATAGGTCAAGAAGTTAGGAGTAATGTGATTTGAGGTGATTATGGGGTCAGGTCGGAATTAAACTTGGCAGCAAATTAGACATGAATTGCCAACAGCCGCACATATGTAATCAGTCTGGGAGCGATGCTGCAATCTCCTCTTCCTTCATCCTTCAAATCATCAGGATTTTCAGCTTTACCGCTATCTTCCTCAACATAGAGTCCGAGTCACCTTCCGGATTCTAATAAAGATAGGCACACGCAAAAGGCCACCGTTTGGTAAAACAAGCGAGGGGAATGGTTATTTGGATCAAGGGATATGATTGGACAGGAAGCCGACTTCTACTCCACCACCGAAGACTAGTTCCGTCCTTGCTATTCTCATTGTCATTATTTTCCCGAATTATTTGCCAACGATTTGTGCAAATGATGAGAGAGCGGACAACATATTCATATAAAAGCAATATTAAGTGCATATTAATTATTTCTGTACACATATAATGTATTTGTGTTATCTGCATAGTGTGCCATTGAGACATCTTGTCGGCATGAATGTTTAATCACTGCGTCTGTCACAAATTACTAAGCATTATCTGTTTCAAAGGTTTTTCTCTTTTATAATTGTTACGGATAGCAACATCGGAAAATGGCTGCTTTCCGAAACATTAAAATTTAAGACAAAAAAGAGGACAAGAGATAGTCAATAAGGAGATAAAATAAACTATATCAAGTAAATCGAGGAATAGTAAAGGAGAGGGAGAAGTATCATATTCATAGAAAAGTAAATCGACTTTGCCAATGATTTACGTTTCCAATATGAATATGCGTCTCTCCTTTATTTCCCCTGTGTCTAGCTACAAAACTGACAGAAAACAGAGATCAGACGTAGAAATGTCACTTATCCGTGGTTAAGATAGCGCCTTCCTTCTTCCTCAGATCCCATGAATAAGCCCACCTAGTTCTTGAAGATTTGAGAAAGCATGGCCTATCAGCCTCAGAACTCTCTTTACCTCATCCCCACATTTTTATCAGTGACTTCTCATCAGCAGCTAACATGTAAAAGATATCGCTGACTCCAAAAAAAAAGGGGGGGGTTTAGCTGAATGTCAGCACCCGAAATAGCATGTAAAAAGATGAAAATGAAAAAAAAAAACATTTCCACCCTGCGTTTTGAAAAAGTTTCGATGGAGTGACAGAAATCTATCGATATGCACTCTGTGAGAATGTGTAGAGTCAAGGGAAACTCTGCTGGTCTTGCTGAGTTTCTAACACTTTATTCTCAGAGCATGTACCTGACCATCGCTGAGTATAGCTGCTGCTTTGGCCTCACTTGGTCAGCCTACTCCTCCTGGGAAAAAGCAAAGATATATGTTGATGTGATATTGCTATTCATCATTTGTCATTTGAAAGACTTACTTTAACTCCAGATACGGTTAATTGAGCATCAGAAGTTAGACCGTCTGCTCAGAACCTTTTGGCTGAGAGTCCAAAAACCTGACCACTACACTACCACACCCTTAATTGTTAAAAAAAAAAGTGAAGGAATAATAATTATACATGCACACTTGACAGTTTATACACTTGCACAGTCTTGAACAGAACATATCACCAATAGATGCAATGGTACTGTTGTATTTCTGGTGAACGAATATCCATCAGACGAAGACATTAATCATAACCTTACATCATTCATTGTGGATAATGCTAGCTATTAGTGCATGCCGCTAATAGTTAGTGATCTGATGTTCCCCATCAGATCACTTGTACACATATTCACGACACTGCTGCCTGTAGTATTTCACACAGAGAGAGCTCAGCCCTGCTGTGGCATTGTAATTCCATCCAGTTGCTTGGCGCCATATATATATATATATATATATATCTTCCAATTTTGCTTTGATATGTAATTGGAATCACATAGGAGTCTTATTTTAAGAGGCAGATGTGCAGAATGGAATCAGAGCCATGTGGAAACAAAGCCTCCCACCAGAAGACTGGGGAGTGTGTTATTGCATTTGAAGACAGGTGCTGGCTGGTGAATGGTTCTCTGGAGCATGTCAGTGTTTGTGGGTTTATGCGAGTCATGCCGTCTGTGTGTGTGTGTCGGTTTGTCTTCATATGAGCGGTGTGTGTGTGGGTAAGGGGGGGCCCTATTATTTGTGAAGTTACAGCCACGTCAGACCAGATAAAAATTAATGACTTTCCCTGCTGAGCTGCAGCTACCTCGGTGGAGCTCAACACACGCGCACATAAGCCCCCACACACACGCGCACACACCTGAGCGCACACCGACACACACACACGCAGGCAGAAATCCTAAGCAGTTGCACAGGTATGTGTCAGGGAGAGTTAAAATTACATTTGCATTGCTCAGGCCAAGTTTACACACACGCGCACACACTGTTTTTATAGACAGGCAGACACACACACTTAATTACATATCTTCTGGCAGACTTGGTTTCAATTAACATTTTCATTAGACAGAGAGGAGTAAGCTCAGAGAAGAGAGTGGCGAAATTAGATGATGTTGTTTGCTCTCTATATGTGTGTGTGTGTGTGTGTGTGTGTGTGTGTGTGTGTGTGTGTGTGTGTGTGTGTGTGTGTGTGTGTGTGTGTGTGTGTTTGTGTGTGTGTGTGTGAGTGTGCGCGTGTCTTGTGGTTTGCATGCATGTTGTTCCATGCCTGCGTGCGTGAGCGTGCGTTGCGTCTGTGTGAGACTTTTAATCTGAAATTACCGAGTGTTTGTCTTCGGCAGCGCTTAATGAAGATTTATTCTTTCGTTCTTATTGACGGTACAGACCGAGCGGGGTACAGACCGAGCGGCCCCCAGAACGCCGGGCGGGGTGGGTAGGAACAGGAACGGAAAAAATGAAAGATAAGTGAGGGAGGGAGCGAGCACGCGCGGACGAGCGAGCGAGGGAAATAGATCAGAATCCATTAATTTCCTCCTTTCTTATTATCCACAGGAAGCTCCATACTAATTGACTTTCTCATCCAGCGACGCTATTGGCTGAGTGAACCAAAAAAGGTGTGGGGGAGAGGGGGGGGGGGGGGGGGGGGGGGATGTGTGTGTGTGTGTGTGTGTGTGTGTGTGTGTGTGTGTGTGTGTGTGTGTGTGTGTGTGTGTGTGGATGTTGCGGGGGGGGGTTGGGGTTCACAAATTAAAGTGATTTGTAATTGCATCCAAACTATAACTATAAGCTGGTTCCGTAAGTAATGTCACGGCGGCTCTGCGAGTCCTGTCACCTCCACTGGAGCTTATCGTGATCACATTAAGGCCTGCCTGGTCAGGGTCCGTCTGCCTATTAGCCTCCGGGAGACTCAGCTTCCGCACCGGAATGCCTAATGACTGCGGCGGGAGCCACACGGGCTGATTACAGGTATAAAGGAAGGGTAACGGAGGTATGGAGAGGTGACACCTCTACGCCGCTACTCTCTGCTGCCACGGGCTGAAACCTTAATCTAAAGTCCGCCTTCACAAAGCCCCTAAAGCAGGCCACGTCCGCGCATTAACACCCAGTATTAGCAGCTTGTGGACGTTTAGGAGCTGTCTTCGTGTGTTGCACTTGTGGACGAGCTGTTGGTTTCACGGGTGAGAAGTGAAGAAGCTGAGGAGGCCATCTTTTTGTTTTTGTTATTGTTTTTCGGGGGAGGAATGGTTAAGGATGCAGAGGTCAAAATAGATATTGAGGAGAGGACAGTGTGATACAGAGATGAGCTGAGGGATAGAGAGAGAGAGAGAGAGAGAGAGAGAGAGAGAGAGAGAGAGAGAGAGAGAGAGAGAGAGAGAGAGAGAGAGAGAGAGAGAGAGAGAGTGGGCAGGGGTTAGGAAGATGAAGGGACGGAGAGACAGACACGGTGAGAGAGGGAGAGAACAGAAAGCGCGTCTCGCCTGTCAACCATCATTAGTGTCTGCATCGCACGGCCAGGATGATGGATGCCTGCGTTGTGTGTGCGTGCGTGTGCGCGTGTTTGTTTGTGTCTGTGGTGCGAGAGAGAGAGAGAGAGTTTTTGTGTGTGTGTGTGTGTGTGGGTGTGAGTTTGTGTGTGTGTGTGTGTGTGTGTGTGTGTGTGTGTGTGTGTGTGTGTGTGTGTGTTTGTTTGTGTGTGTTTGTGTGTGAGAGAGAGCGTGTGTGAGTGTGTGAGAGAGTGTGCGTGTTTGTTTTGTGTGCATGTGTGTCTAAGAGAGAGTGTTATGTGTGTGTGCGACAATGTGTGTTTGTGTGCGGGAGAGGTGTGGTAAAGGGGGTAAGGTGAACTACTTACATTTGTGAGTGTGACCATCAATGCGGTCACACTCGCACTCTAACCCCCCCCCCCGTATTTACTGGGATCCCGAGCGTTTGACTCCCCGCTACAATGCCAACATCAATCACAGCCTACTTCTTCCCTCACCCCCTATACCTTTTATGCCGCTTTTCTCTCTGACCTCTGAACTCCCATCTCCGCAGCCTCACTTAAACGCAAGGCAACAGACAGACAGAAGTGAGAAACAAACAAACTAGCGTTTCGAATGAGATGGCCGTGCTTGGAACTCCAGACATTTTCTGTCAGAGAAGGTCTGTGGGAGACAGGTCCAAAATGGCGTCTGGGTAGGGGAGGAAGCGAGAAGGGGGAGACGGATTGGGATTTATGAGGAGGTGCACACCCAGGTTGAGTTCACGTCAATCCTTTACCTGAGTAAAGTTCAGCTAGACTCGGCATAGCCACCCTGTCCCACCTCTCCTACACTCTTATTGTATTTTGTAAGTCCTGGCACTTAATGTACGCACTTATTGTATGTCGTACTTCGTTATGCTACTTAGTTGCGTAGCATCTTAGCCTAGTTATCTTTGTTGCATACAGAGCATGGGTTATCCTAGCGATTGTTTGTGCCTTGCGCTTGTTTCTAAATCCCTTCTGTACCGACAGCGATATATTGTTGTTTCTCTTTCTTCTGACAAATGTACTAATTGTAAGTTGCTTTTGATAATAGCGTCTGCTAAATGCGCTAAATGTTAATGTAAACGTTCGACACGTGAGATGGCGAATGCAGAATGCAGCACTGCGGTGCACGGTGGGAACCAGACCCTAGGAGGGGAACGGAGAATTCATGAAATTGCACCAAGAAAAAGTGCGCTGTGGTAAAGTGAGAATAAGTGCTAGGTAAGAAATACGAATACGGTTGTCGAGCTCAGTAAATTGCTGAAGTGGTCAATAAGCCCCCATTCTTTCATCCCCAAAGCACTTCCCCCCCTCTCTAAGCAAACTCCTCCTCGCGTTTGACAATCGATAGTCACTCACCTGTCAGATGAAACACCTCTCTCAGGCTCTGGTGGAAAAAAGTCTCCCCATACCCCTCGTCTATTCACAACTCTTCCCCCCTCTGTGTCGGTCTGATGCCTTTTTCCTCGCCTGCGTTTACTTTTTCGTTTCACTGTGTAGAGAGAAAGCGGGGGAAATATGGAGAAAAAGGAACACAGGCAAAAAGTTCAGTAGTCGTAAGAATGAAAGCGGGGAGGAACAATAGAATACAGGGATTTGTGTGAATGCATGCGTGTGTGTTTTTGTGTGGGTCGGTGTGTGTATTCTCCCGTGTGTTTGTATGTTTGTGCGGGTGTGTTCTCCTGTGAGCTTGTGTGTGTCTGTGTGCGTGTGTATGTGTTCTCCTGTGTGTACGTGTGTGTGTGTGTGTGTGTGTGTGTGTGTGTGTGTGTGTGTGTGTGTGTGTGTGTGTGTGTGTGTACGTGTGTGTGTGTGTGTGTGTGTGTGTGTGTGT
>NC_044050.1:27822295-27829795 GCF_902167405.1 Gadus morhua | reverse complement strand
TTAAATATTTTGATATTATGTGATGGAGGAACACGACGATGATCAGACTTTTGAAAGGTAAAACCAAGATTAATTTATTTTATTCTAGGTTTTATTCCCTCAATAAGACGTTAATAATGAGCTGCCTCAAATGATTTGAACCAAGGGCAAACTCTCCTTCTTTTGGCTCATGTATGAATTTCTATTAACTTTTTTGTGGTCTATGAATAATTGACTTTTTGGAAGTAATTGCTGCCATGTTCAAACCCGTTGTAGAGAGTATGGTATTTCTTGCAAATGAAAAAAGCTAATCAAATACTGATAATTAGGGCAAATCTTTGAAACGTAAGACATTGCAATATTTACTAGATAAATTAAAAATTAATTTTCCAAAAACCTTGTGCACAAACATTGACCATTTTCCCTCCTGGAGGTAAAGATAATCGATGCAATTTCATTTCTGCACAAATTGATGTCCTCTGTAAGCATCTTACCTAAATGCTTTGCAATAGTACATCGTTCATCGATATGCACAGATACACATTCCCAGCCACAAAAACAGACACACACAGACACACACACACACACACACACACACACGCTCACACACACACAATTTACCAATAAATCCCTGTTATTCAATTAAAAGTAAAACCCGATTGCTGGTTGTTTACTGGGCCTTTAAAGCCTGTTGAAATCAAAGTATAGGAGAGTTGAGGGAGTTGTGTGTGTGTGTGTGTGTGCGTGTGTGTGTGTTTGAGAATACGTATGTGTGTATTAGCGTGTGTTTATATGTGTGTGTCTCTGTGTGCATGTGTTCGCTTGTGTGTGTGTTTTTATGTCCGTGATTGTTTGCGTGTGTGCGAGCATGTGTGTGTGTGTGTGTGTGTGTGCGTGTGTGTTTACGTGGTAGTGCGCACGATCTAGATAATGGTATTTCTGGACATACACCAGGCTATTATTGTAAATCAGACGGCCTTTCAAGCCCTCTTACACAAAGTAACAGTTTCTCACAGCAGCCCATGGTGGCCATATAGAAATTACATGAATATGGATTAGACCGCAAAGTGGTATGGAGAGAAGGCATGGATAGATGGAAGCAATAGAGGAAGGATTGAACGAGAAAGAGAGAGAGATAACATTGAGGATGCAAGGAGAGAGAGACAGAGAGAGAGAGAGAGAGATTGTGAGAGAGAGTGAGAGAGAGAGAGAGAGAGAGAGAGAGAGAGAGAGAGAGAGAGAGAGAGAGAGAGAGAGAGAGAGAGAGAGAGAGAGAGAGAGAGAGAGAGAGAGAGAGAGGGAGAGAGAGGGGAAAAGAGGAGAGAGGTTAAACGAAGAGAATGTGACAATCGATGGTTAGCAGGGATTTACCGCCGTGCCAAGTTACGACCCAAACACATTTCAGCAGCTGGATGCTCTCGCTGCTGCACTTCACTCACAATCATCATGTCCACCTCAGAAAAATATGGCTCATGTTTTTCGGTTTTGTTGTGTGTTTTTGTGCCAATAACAGACCCGTGCTCCCCGAGTTGGAAATCATCAACCCAGGTTGCTGCGGTTCTCTAAAGACAAAAAGCCCACTTCAGGTCTTTGTCTTGTTTTCTCTTTCACCGCGGTCCAACCGACTGATGGAAGAGGCCGCCGGCTCCTCAGAGCTCCAATTCAACACACTAGAGAATGCTTCTCATTTTTTCTCTCTCCTCCAGTGGATTCCATTGGACGCGCTTCTGAATATTTCCAAGGCTGTTGTCGAGTCCCCCCCCCCCCCCCCCCCCCCCCCCCTCCCCCCGCTGAATCACAGCTAGGTTTTAAGCATTCAAGACTGGTTGCCGAGCAACAGCAAACAAACAAAAAAAAGGCTAAAATTAGTCAATTCTACCCTCCGGCGCACCTGTCCGTGTGGGGCGCGCCGCTAAAAGGTGCTCGGGGGTTCGGTGACGCACGTTTTCCCGGCCCCCGAAAAAGCCTGTTGACTCTCTGACTCTCCGGAGGAACTCGGGAATCAGGCCGGGCGAGCGAGGCCGGGCCGGGGACCCGGGCCCCCCCCCCCCCCCCCCCCCCCCGGAAGGGTGGGCCCTCTCCCCCTGAGACGGCCCCCTCCTGCGACCGACGATAAATAAATCCTCCTTTTGCCTCTGTTTGTTTTTGTAGTCACACTATTGTCTGGTTGCGACAAACAACCCAATATGTCGTGTTTTTATGACTCCTTCCGTCTCGCACGGTTTCGCGTTCTCCTCATTAAGTGCTTCGTGACTTTCCACGGTTTGAAAGGTCCTCGTGCAAACGCACGTTGGATTGTTATCGTTGTTATTATTCTGAAAGCGTGCGTTGCCTCTCTCTCTCGTGTCACTATCGGAGGCCATGGGAGGCAGTTAACTCAATACCAAGGATATCTCCACTTCATCTCTACGTTGATTTGTACGTATCATTTATTAGCATTGACAGCAGGGATCGGGCTGAGTTTAGGGGCGGCATGGGGCTCAGGAGGTAGAGCGACCTTCTGGCTGGTAACCAGAAGGTGGCGAGTTCAATCTCAGGCTTCTTCTAGAGTGTCGAGTTGTCCCTGAGCAAGACACCTCACCCTGACTGCTCCTGACGAGCTGACTGTCGCCTTGCGGGGCTGACTCCGCCGTCGGTGTGTGAATGAATGGGTGAATGCTAGGTAATATTGTAAAGCACTTTGAGTGGCCACCGGTTAGAAAAGCGCTCTATAAATGTTCTTTCGAAAACGTCGATGAAATGGAAAGTGAACTCGTTGAGGACAAGACTTGCCGTCAGCAATCAGCGGCATACTCATGGCCGTCCCTGGTTCCATCGTTCTCACCGCGGAGTGACACCTTTTTTTCAAGGGTACATACTCGGATCAGCCTGACTAGGCAACCATTGAGGAGGAGGAAGTGGGAGAAGAGTTTAGTGGATGCACGGCTGGATAGACGGACTCACGTTCTGCTTAAAAAATAATACATCACCAAAGCTTAGCACCGACGTTGTTTTTCTCATTATTCAGACATTTGGCGTCGCCCACCCCGCCATATGTTGCGCAGGAAGTCGGAGATCGTTTAGATCTGTTGCCACGACGTTTCCACATCCGCCGCTGTCAGTCAGGGCGACAGAAACGTTAATGTATACAGCTGTTGCTAAACACGTTCACGGTGACAGTGGGTGCGGGCACCAAGTGGGACCTCAGAATAACAATTTGTCATAAGCAATCATTTCACCCACATGCAGAACGGGCAAAACTGTACTTCTGGTCACACACATATCCCTGTCGCACCCACTGCAAACACACACACACACACACACACAAATACACTAAACCCTACGGATGTATTTGAAATGATTACAGTGCTGTGAACTCTATTAAAGAAGAGCTGCACACGTATTTGTTGTGCACGCCTCTGTGTGTGTGTGTGTGTGTGTGTGTGTGTGTGTGTGTGTGTGTGTGTGTGTGTGTGTGTGTGTGTGTGTGTGTGTGTGTGTGTGTGTGTGTGTGTGTGTGTGTGTGTGTGTGAGCGTGTGTGTGTGTGTGAGCGTGTGTGTGTGTGTGAGCGTGTGTGTGTGTGTGCGTGTGTGTGTGTGTGTGAGCGTGTGTGTGTGTGTGCGTGTATCTGTGTGTGTGTGCGTGTGTGTGCGTGTGCATGCCTGTGTGTGCTTATACGTGTGTGTGTGTGTCTGTGCGCATGCGTGCGTGTGTGTCTGTGTGTGTGTACAGCCCTGAGCTAGTCATCATTGACAGCAACCTTTCCATCTCCCGTGGTCCACGCAGCAAAACAGTCAACGCATCGGAATTGCTCCCCGCCTCCGAACACAATTTGGGGCTCAAGAGCAACAAGCCCTCTGGTTTTAGTCATGTCTCAGTGATCCGTCTTGTTGTCTGTCTTTGCACCGGCACATGCTTAAAGTTCACTGACAGCACTGGCAGTGAACATACCAAATACATATCTGTATCTGTATCATTGATGATAACGTTCAGTCCAACGTTGTCTATAAGCCTTAAGTTAATGATGAACTTAACTAAACATTTGATCCATGTGTAGTGTTTGAATAATGTGCTGTGTTAAAGGGTTCCTATTTCACCAGCAGATTCTGTGTTTATTCACCGTTTCAAGCCTTGCCAAATCCTCCCCCTCTGTTGACATCACCGTTGGGAGGGTCCACCTGCGGGTGTGATGGATAGATCAGCCAACCAGTTGGTACAGTCCACAAAACCGGTTAGCGGCCTGATCCATCAATCACACACACGGTGGAACAGGGCTCCTCTAACCTAACACTGATGTTGCTTAACTGTGTCTTTCCTAAAATGGTGCATTCATATTTTGTTATTGTTCATCAATAACTAAAGGCTCATTAATAACTTAAGACTGAATGTTATTATAAAGGGTAACCAGGTAAACAATCCTAAAACAGGCGGACAACAGGCGGACAACTGTCAAGCAGAGGGGACAAAGAAGAGAGAGGGGGAAGGGATACAGGAGGAGGGGGGAGAGGAGAATGAGAGAGAGAGAGAGAAGGGGAGAGAGAGAGAGAGAGAGAGAGAGAGAGAGAGAGAGAGAGAGAGAGAGAGAGAGAGAGAGTGAAATAGAGGAAGAGAGAGTGATAGAGGGACATCGAGAGATAGGGGGAGAGGGCCAGAGAGAGAGGGAGAGACAGAGGGAGAGGGAAGGAGAGAAGAGAGGAGCCAGGGAGATAAAGAAACTGATAGTAAACCGGATGCTACGCAACATGTTGTACACCAATATCTCTGGGAGGCTTGTAGGCATGACAGATGTGCACAGATGAAGCTCACAGTATTGCAGTCTCTTTACTGCCTCCACAAAACACTATCCGAGGATCTCTCCACCATTCCCATCCGTGCACGGCAATGTGTGTGTGGAGTGTGTGAGGGTGATATCAGTTAATGTGTGTTTGTATGCCAGTTTATGTGTGTGTGTGTGTGTGTGTGTGTGTGTGTGTGTGTGTGTGTGTGTGTGTGTGTGTGTGTGTTTGTGTTTGTGTTTGTGTTTGTGTGCGCGTGTGTGGCCGTGTGCTGGGCAAATAGTGTTGACAATTTTGATCGAGAAACGTGCGTGCGTGTGCCTGTTTGCGTGCGTGCGTGCGTGTGCTAGTGATGCTGAGGGAGCGGTGGTGATGAGGTGGTAACCGTGTCTGTAATCACTTTTGTTCAAGCGGCTGACGAGAGACGCAGGAGAGCTGGGGATTCGCGGTGGTTGTGCAGTGCTACAGTGCCACCTGCAGGCCGCTCTGCGCACTGCCGCGCAGCATCGACGGCCCTGTGGCCGTTCACAAGCGGTGGCCTCCCAATCCCGCTCACCATGGGACCCACAGAGTGCTTTCAGTGCTTCCACATCTGTGTGCGTATGTGTGTGTGTGTGTGTGTGTGTGTGTGTGTGTGTGTGTGTGTGTGTGTGTGTGTGTGTGTGTGTGTGTGTGTGTGTGTGTGTGTGTGTGTGTGTGTGTGTGTGTGTGTGTGTGTGTGTCTGTGTCTGTGCGTGTGTGCATGCGTGTGTGTGTGTGTTTGGGGAGTGGGGGGGGGGGGCATTTTTGCTTGCATTGCTGACACACTCAAACACTAAACTATGCTGATTACATCTCCCAGAACGGCCCATTTAATTTCCTTCCACTTCTGTTATTTTTCACATGTATCTCCTCTCTTTCTCACTGTGTTACGCCTCTCTCCCTTGGCTGGTCCACGTCCCCTTCTGCTTCCATCTCCAGCAGCAGCTTTCTCTTTTGTCTCTCATGGCTATCTGGGTCCTGAGTCCTTCCACCGAGGTCCTGATTTTCGTCCTTCGTCCGTTGTTCAAGGCTCCTCAACTCTTCGTGTTTTTTCTTTCTGAACTTCCTACCCGCCGTCGACTTGTGAAGGATGGGAGTTAGTTTCCGTCTCCATTCACTCTGATTTCATGGCGGAGGTAGCAGAGCATGGTATGAGAAGAGAGGCGCGGACCACCTCACCATGAAACAAGTGTCACAAACACACTGAACCCAGCCTGGGATCCGGATCGCAGCCTCCCATAGCATAGCGATGGGATATCATCCTTCTTTTACCCTGACTGTAACCATCCCAACGGCCACGTCTACCGGACTACTCCTTTCTTCTGATCGATCGGAAACTGCCACAAGCTGGCGTTTAAGCAATTCAATAATAAACCTGAATCAGTTAAGGTACGGCGTCTTTTTCTTCCTGTATCTTATACCCCCTTTCCACCAACGCAAACCCGGTGCTGGTGCCGGGCTGGTTCTTGTGCTGGTTCAGTGTTGGTTCTACCCGCCAACTCCCCAAGAACCAGCTCGATTTTCGATAGACGCGTCAGGACTCCAAAAAATCTTGATAAAGACAATCGAGGACAATGTTTTTGTTGAGTGTCAACAATTTTTTTCTTCTACGGACCGCCGGTCTTTTGTTTTCATGTCCATGTTGCTGCATTCTCTCGCCTAGTCTTTTTAAAAAATGGCGGTTGAGAAGTTTTTCTTTTCGGTAGCAGGTTCATCACGATTATCCCGCCCCCAGCCCTAGACGTCACTGGTTCTTGTTTCTGGACCAGCGTGGGGTTGGCGCTGAGTTGGAGCCTGTTCGTCACCCCTGGAGCCAGGACTATTTACGTGAAAAAGCCAAGAACCGGTTCGAGATTGGCACTTTCTCCGAACCAGCAATGGAACCTCCTTGGTGGAAAAGGGGTATAAGAGCGGATGTCTTTCTGCCGCCGAGATGTACAATATTAACCGAGTGCCGATGACAGCTGAAGGGGAGCCAAGAGCTCTCTCCGCTCCCGGCTCAGGCAAAGACTTGTCTCCTTGCTCCTCTTTCAATCACTTCTGTGTTTACCGACGAATACATATTAAGTCATCCTCGATTTGATGTTAAATGAGGCATGGTTTGACCAAGCTGGTTATCGTGTGTGTGAATTGATACGTAAAAAGGAGGAAATATCTCGTTTGGTTTCTTTGTTCTTTGGTGTTTGAGGAGTACTTACCGACGACCGGCTGTTTGAGGAGAGTTTGAGGGTTGACTCAGGATCTGACATCGGAAAGAAACGGAAGAGACAGAACGGAAAGCGATGCCAGTCACAGAGACAACTGCCCAGGCATTCAAAGGAAGTCGTGCTCAATTAAAACATTCCAATATACGAATTCATGAGGTTACACTTGGCAGGGAATGTTTTTTCACACACAACAAATGGTAAGGTTCACATATGTGTGCCTGTTGAACTGAATCAAGGAAAAAAAAAATCCACAATCTGATCCTAAATCAGACAACTCAAGTATAGGGAAATGGCAAGTGTGCTTGTTAGCAAGCTATATCCCTGTGAAGTTCTCGTCTCTTCCTCTCTTCTCCTCGTTTGTTCTCTCGCTCCTTTGTTGCTTCCTCCAATGCGGCACCCCTTCTATTCGCTCGAACCTCTTCAACCTCCTCACAGGCTGTCTTTCCTTGGTAAATTGCCATGAAGAATTAAAAGATGAAGTCAACAGGAAGATATTTTGTTTCCACTGCAGAAATTTCCGTTTTGAAGCGTTGATGAG
>NC_044050.1:27809795-27819795 GCF_902167405.1 Gadus morhua | reverse complement strand
CTCATCATCCTCATCACCTTCCTCATCATCCTCATCCTCCTCATCCATCTCCTCATCATCATCATCCTCAACATCCTCCTCATCTTCATCATCCACATCATCTTCCTCATTCTATTCCTCATCATCCTAATCATCCTCATCTTCCTCATCACCCTCATCATCATCCTCAATATCCTCCTCATCTTCCTCATCTTAATCATCATCATCCTCATCATCATCTTCATCCTCCTCATCCTCCTCATCTTCATCCTCCTCATCCTCCTCCTCATCATCATCATCCTCTTCCTCTTCCTCATCCTCTTCCTCCTCTTCCTCCTCCTCCTGGAGGTGTGTTCCAGACCACCTCTTCCCCCTCCTCTTCCTCTTCACCCTCCTCTTCCTCGTCCTCGTGGAGGTGGGTTCCAGACCACCTCTTCCCCCTCCTCTTCCTCTTCACCCTCCTCTTCCTCGTCCTCGTGGAGGTGTGTTCCAGACCACCTCTTCCCCCTCCTCTTCCTCTTCACCCTCCTCTTCCTCTTCCCCCTCCTCTTCCAGGCCTGCCCCCAGCCATCTTCTGCACCGTATGTTCTGAATGTGTAGAGATAAATAATACAGATGTACAGTAAATATTGTTTTTAATGATCTTCATTTACTTCTTCATTCATACCCATGTGTCCCCAACGTCATGACAGCACAACATAAACAACAACATAAAGAAACTAATAATGTATAACAGACTGTAGTACATGCGTGGTTTGATACCCGCCCAGGTCATCCCTCCCACTCCTTCCACTGTTTGATTGAATTACAGTATCTGTGCGTGCCTCGATCACAGCGCTGTAAACAAGACGACGTTGTCGGGGACGTAAGTTTAAAAAACAACAACAGATGTCGAGTCCTCCCCCGGTGTGGATCCAGCTTCCCCACCAACGCGTCGACATCAACACATCTCGAAGCCCGTCGACGGCGCTATCGTTATTTTGATGTCACCCAAAGGTTGTTGACTACCAAAGGAGATCAAGGGAATGCAAATCGCTGGGATTCAGCAAAGTGCGTGACAGTGACTTCAATCAAGAGCCTCCCCTTCCCCGACTGCGCTGCAAACCGGATCAGGGTAATTAACCCGCCATCTTCTGATCCATACTCCCCCCTCCGTACCGGGAACAGCAGTGCTCCTGTCGGCAAGGCAAACAATCGCTTACTGCATTCGACGTGTGTGTGTGTGTGTTTTTGTTTTTGTGTATGTTTGTGTAGGTGTGTCTGGTTGTGTGTGTGTGTGTGTGTGTGTGTGTGTGTGTGTGTGTGAGTGTATGTGTGTGTGTGTGTGTGTGTGTATGTGCGTGTGTGTGTGTGTGTCTGTGTGTGTGTGTGTGTGTGTGTGTGTGTGTGTGTGTTTGTGCGTGTGTGTGCGTATGTGTGTGTGTGTGTGTGTGTGTGTGTGTGTGTGTTTGTTACCTTGAACAGGTGCTGGAGTGACTGTCACAAATCATGTTCTTCCTGTCCATTAGCGCTATGAATCATCTTCCGCAGTTGATCCATTACCGCACAGCAACGTGCAAATTGTTGCCGCTGATGATGAAGCTTCAATTTGTGCTCATTGTTTCTAAATAATCAGTTAACAATCTCTTAAGGGCCGCCTCTTATCGCATGAATCGCATGACCCTTGAAGCGGTGTGATGTGATCGCGGTACTCAAGTCGTGCTCAACATGTTTGTCTTTTTGACTCATTATAAATATTAAGGGTCGATTTGAGACCCGAGCCATCAATGTACCACCTCACAAAAGCATCTGATAAATGGCACGGTGTTTCCCCTCAAGAAAGGATGTTTCGTCCCGTGACCTACCGTCGGGTCTGGTTTCAGAGGCTCATTTGATTATGCTGATGACACAGAAACTTAGACTAGGCCTCCCCCCCCCCCACGTTTATCATTATGAAAAATAACAAGTCTAATGTCTTACGAGATGAATGAGCTTATAATCACAATACTATTGTGTGTGTAGAGGCACAGCTTCCACTAATAGTCTCTCACAATGGATACCGCTAATATAGGGAGAGCGCTGTGCACTATTTCTGGGGGGTTTATTATTTTCCTCTTATTGTTTGTTTGTTTTTGTTATTCTGTGTTTTACAGGCTGCTCATCAGGGCGTAGAAATTGCTTTTGAATATCAATAGCGCAGCGAAGATGGTCTGTTGGATTCTGCATTCTGCTCAGGTAGCCAGCCAGCCAGGAAGCCACCGCTCTTCCATTCTCTCTGTCTTTCCCTCTTAATATTTTTCTTCATCTATCCCTCCCCTCATCTTCCAAGATGATGATTTGTAATCACCTAATATCATGGCACAATGAACAGATTGCCACCAGTCACAAGTGGAGGCCATCCGAGACACAACAGAGACGGCAAGCAAATAACAAAAGGAAGAAGCAACTCCTTTCTCATTAAAAGAAAAACCGGATCAACCCACAGACCTTTCTCTGTGTGTGCGTGAGTGAGCATGCATGTGTGCGTGCGCGTACGTTTGCGCGTTTGTCTTTCTGTGCGTTTGTGTATGTGGCCCGCACGCACGCGCACCCGCTACGTGCGTGGGTGTGTTAATGCTTGCACCGGAGTTGGACTACAGTAAAAGCCTATGAAAACTAATCTCTTACTCCCTCGCAACATGCCAGGGTGTCTGCAATAAGCCCGCCATCAATCAAACCATCGCACGGTTAACAGCCTTCGACGACGACACCGGCGGGGTGGAAGTCCCGGCAACCACGGGTCTACGGCTGGGTCGACGCCCGGGCGAGGGAAGTGGAGTG
This sequence comes from Gadus morhua, assembly GCF_902167405.1. NCBI lineage: Eukaryota > Metazoa > Chordata > Actinopteri > Gadiformes > Gadidae > Gadus > Gadus morhua. The sequence goes on along the minus strand of NC_044050.1, from coordinate 27,817,017 downwards.
GGCGTGGAGCTCCTCCTGATTGGGGGACAGGTGACTGAGTAGCAGGTGTGGTTAATCAAAGGCACTAATCACCCGTCTCACATTACGGCGGTGGGCTTAGCCGGGACGAAGGAGGCTTGGAGCGAGCTGCGAGAGGAGGTTTTTTTTGACAGGGCGTTTCAGTTTTGATTGATAGCGGCACAATAAAAGTCACACTCTTATGCTGCTAGTTTGAGCCCTCTGTCTATTCCCTCATTTACATACATATTGCGGCTCACTTTCACATTGTGTTATGCCAGAATATAGCGGTCACTCACGGCAGGTGCGGGAACTCATTTATTTCACAGACACCAAAACAAGACCGAGGCAACGCTCCTTAGTTCAGCCTTGTTGTTCACCCTCCCCGCTTCATGAAAGTGGAAAGCTCTGCGCTCGACAAAAGCTGGCTCCACGCCTGACACCTCCGCCATCCGCCAGGGTTCATAACCAGGTCTGTGTGCTCCCAGGGACCCCCGAGTCCACCCTGAAGACCCCCCTCGCTGACCTCCACCCAGCCCCATCCTGACTGCCGATGACTGCCCCGCCTTCTCCAGGGGGAAGGTGACATTGTCAACTCGTGTGGGGCTTGCTAATCACGTTTTTTTGTTGCACTCGAACAAGTGAGGAAACTTTCCCGCCTGGGATTTCAAGGGAATAGTTTCAGACGAACGGATTTGCAAAAATGTAGCTGAAGAAAAAACAGAAGAATCCTGCTTCTCAGCTGACATCATAATGAAGCCTACGTTGTGAGATAGCCTGGGGAAGCAGAAATCTGTGCTTAATGTCTGACCGCGTTATTTAGACTTGATACGATGTCTAGTCATAGTCTCCTGCACAAATGTGTTTTAACTGAAAAGGTTACTCCCCCTTCGAACATCAGGTGATCAACGGCGTGTTCCCGCCCACGTCCTCTCACCACTCCTCCACTAAGAACCCCGTCGCTGGACCCCCCTGCCCTCCACCGGTCCGAGCCCTCCTCCTTCACCGGGGATTCTCCTCAGCACGGTGGGAGGGAGCGAGGGTCACAGTGCAGGGTTCGAGCCATTAAAAGGCTGGACCTCTCCTGGTTGCTTTGGTGGAAGACGTGGGCCGCTTCCTCGGAAGCACACGTCTTAACAAGCGAGCGCCGGCGATCCCCGTAGTGTGGAGGAGGGCGGGGGGTGACGGGGTGCAGCAGAAGACCCCTCGAGATGAGCGATCTGCTCTCCAAAGCGAGCTGAAAGGCACACGGTGAACTTTCGTCAAGTCTTTTCCATCAGACTAGTTAATGTATTTAACCTTGCAAATTAGTATTTTTTGCTCCAATGGTGCTTGTGAATATTAGTGGTTGAGAAGAGAGATACGGAGAGAGAGAGGGAGAGAGAGAGAGAGAGAGAGAGAGAGAGGGGGAGAGAGAGAGAGAGAGAGAGAGAGAGAGAGAGAGAGAGAGAGAGAGAGAGAGAGAGAGAGAGAGAGAGAGACTGAGTGACAACCGCGGTGGGAGAGAATGCCAGAGTGGATGTTTGCTGAACCAGTCTGGTACACTTGACCTCTCTACGGTATTTTTGTTAACCATCTCCCTCCACGCTTAACTCTGAGCAGATCTATCGCAATACAACACAATATTCACTCAGGAAAAGCAATGCCTCCTACAACAGTTGACACTGAGTAGGCGGCTGTTTTGCACGCATGTCCGTGTTAAATCAGAATTCATGAAAATACGAAACAAATGATAGTGGTTACGGTATATTGGAGTGGCTACTAAATACTGAGCTCTATCCCTGAAAAGGAAAACAAGAATCGTGTGTCCTTATCTGACCACAATAGGCAGACCTGTCACGTAACAGTGTTGCATTTCTGCTTATCTAATAGAACCGCTCCATGCGTTTGGCCTACATTCTGTATCACGTAACTTATAGTGGAAAGAGTAGATCATGTCTAGATTTTTCTATATCTTCTGAAATAATGCATAGCGTAAAAAGTTGATGAAATGGTTAGGAACCTAAATAGATCAATTAATGATGAATACATACGACAGGAATATGATGACAAATGATGAAGATGATTCAATCCTACTCTTTCCTGTTTTGATCTTCCCTAAAGGCTATCCCTAGTGTTTTACTGCATTCACAAGGCCTAGATTGTACTACTGCTGCAGTCACCTATATTACGATTTCTTCTCGATAAGAGAAGAGATGTACAAGCAGGCCAGTGGGTGGTTCATGTTCTGAATGATTTTCATGGACACACTTTCATCGCAATAATTAATCTCTCCAGGAGTTTTTTTGTATCTACTTCTGAAATCCGGAATTAAACTGTAAGCAATTACAGTTTCTTTTAGTCACCTTTTCTATATCAACGAGTCATTTATTTTGAAGTGTATGATAATAATTATAGCATTTCTTCCAACTGTCGAGGTGTGTCTGCGTTTGTCTCCACAGACCCAACTGATTTTAGAAACTCATTATTTCCAATGCTTTTAATAAAAGTTACACATTTGAAGTTTGAGTGTGTCTTTTAAAGGAATCACTCACTGGCTTATGGAAACTATGATGAAAGTACTAAAGCCTAGCACTTTCATCACGGTTTCCAGAAGCCAGTCTACCTCACTGTATGGTCTAGTAACTAAACCATACAGTCAGACGGAGAGCAACTTTAATCGCAATATGCATTGCGTTTCAATAAAGGCGCGCGATTCAATCCCATATTGTATTGTTATCAATTTAATTAACTAATGTATACAGGAACTTTCAACATAACAAAAATATGTAAACGATTTCAGTTGAATGCAAAGTTTTTTAATCAACTAAAATATTAATTATGGCATATGTTGGGGTTCGGCTATGGGCCCGTATCCAGCTCAGGGGCCAATAGAATCATCCTAATTCCCCAACTGCCATCCCCATCCCTCACCCCGCCCCCCGTCGCCCATTTACGGTCGTGCTGATAAGATGCCAAGACAAGCCTCTCGTGATTACATTAGAATGGAGAGGGGAAGAGAGAGGGATGGCCAGGAGAGGAAGGCAGAGACGCAGAGAGAGAAAGAGAGGTTGAGAGAGACAGCCGGGGAGGCAGGTAGAGACACAGAGAGAGAGAGAAGGGGAGAGAGGGACGGCCGGGAGAGGAAGGTAGAGACACAGAGAGACACAGAGAGAGAGAGAGAGAGAGAGAGAGAGAGAGAGAGAGAGAGAGAGGCAGACAGAGGGAAAGTGAAATAGATTGGGGAAAAAATCAGCTAGACGACGAAAAAAACATACACCAAAGAGGTCACGGGATGCGGTGGCGAGGGGCTAAAAGCAGGCAGCCATAAAAAAGTGTAATATAGCAAAATTGGCAAGGAAAGAGTGGTGAATATATTTTGGCTCGGGAGGGAGGCTTTTTACGGCCGCCTGCCATATTGTACCTCAGCAGGTCAAGGAGACTACGAAAGTCGCCCTAAATAACAGTAAATAGCCGTGCTTAAGCCAGCCAGCAGGTGACTTAATTTATATATAGCGATAGAATATTATATCACGCTCATATGAATCAAATTCCGGAAAATACAATTCAATGTCTCTCTCCCGAAGCTGAGCGTTTCGGGATAAGAGACGCCACCATCCCATCCTCGAGAAATAAAGAATTATAATAACGCCCGGTTACAGTGTTGCTTTTCTGTCTCTTATTATCATATTGTGTTGCGAATAATGAAAAAGAGAGCGTGACTAAACCAGACAAGACAAACGCGTGCTGTTCTCATAAATCTGCGCGCCACGCTGAGCCTTTCAGTTCCCCCCCTCAACGCACACCTCGTGCACACCTCGTGCACACCTCGTGCACACCTCGTGCTCGCCGTCTCCCCAGCCTTCGCCAAACCCAGTGCTGCTGGCACCGCTCCACCCCTCGTTCTGTAGCGGTACCTGCCAGCAACCGCTGCCAAGTGTGTACCAGCTTTTAACACCATAAACTCCCCTGGCTGCCCGCCATCTTCTACCACTTCTACTTCTTCTTCTACATCTTCTTCTTTTTTTGCTTCTTCTTCTGCTACTTCTTTGTTTTTCTGAGTATTTATAACTCCGAAGATAAAAACATACCCATCGCGCATATTGTGTTTGCAAATGTACACAGGAAAGAGATGCGGATCGTTGCATATAATTACATTCCACAAACGCACTCACATACACACTGACAGACACACTCACGCACACTTATCACACACAGAGGCAGGATGTCTGCCATCTTCGACAGCTGCATGGTAATTTGGCTGAAGTTAACAAGGATCCTCATTCTCGATAGTCTTTTCATTATGTGAACATGTTCAGAGCGGTAATTACATAAACACTGATCAAGAAGATGACGATGTGATTGGTGAAGGAAAGAACCTGCCTGGATGCAGTCCTCTGCTTGTATATCTCTTTTTCACAACTGTGTTATCAGAGTGGGATCATAACAGAGCAGATAGAAAAATAGCACGCTTAATGGGGATTTTATAGCCCAAGCTCATCTCCAGCCAACGACTACATCTAAATCATTTTTCAAGTAAGTTCATGGAAGTTGAAAGTACAAGTGCAGTGGCTCCTGCCTCTGTTCCCCTTCGCCCCCTGTTCAAAACAGACTTTGTCCCCCATAAAGACCCCTACCCCCTGCAGACATTCTCAGATGACTCGCGGCTGGAAGCATCAGGGATGGTGAGGACCGGTTCGGGTGTGAGCTAAAACACCTGCAGTGCAACACCATGGGGCGCCATGTGGCTAAGGAGGTTGAGCGTGTAGTAAACCATACGGTTGCTAGGTCGATCCCCGGCTCCTTCTAGCTGAGTGTCGATGTGTCCCTGAGCGAGACACCTCACCCTGACTGCTCCCGACGAGCTGGCTGTCGCCTTGCGTGGTGGACACCGCCGTCGGTCTGTGAATGTGTGCATGAATGGGTGAAGGTTAGACAATATTTCAAAGCGTTTGGAGTGGCCACTGGTTAGAAAAGCAGGGTATAAATACAAATGCAAAGACGCGAATAGAGGCGAATTATCTCCAGATGATATTATGAACCCATAAACGACGGCAACCTGGTCTCACAGGAATCCGTGAAATGACTACGGACGAATAACTCGAAATCCGTGGACACATCACGGAAACACGCCGATTTCCGTGATGTGGCCACGGAATTTGCTCCAATGCAAGTAAATGACACTGTTATTCCGTGGCTCACACACGGATATCGGCGTGTTTCCGTGATGTGGCCACGGATTTCAAGTTAAGCGTCCGACCGTAGTCATTTCACGGATTCCTGTGAGACCATGTTGACGACGGAGTTGGGTACTCCGACGTCTCTGGTACTTCTAGACACATAATGTTGGTCATCTTGTCAATGGTGGAGAATTAATTGGCGGAAATAAACGGTGTTGTTCACAAGAGAGCCCCTCCTCCTCCAACATCCAACATGCTCACGCAAGTGTTTTGAAGTTTGCGCAATCAAACTTGTGAACTTGAGCGAGCAAACTCGTGGCAACACGCTTGGTGTGAATATTCGCTTTTGGTGTGAAAGCACAGTAACGGGGGTCTCCATTTGGTAAACAAGCTCGACTGGACTGCAGTGAAGTCCAACGCTGTCTACAAGCAGGGCCAGAGCAGACTCTACTTCCTGAGGAATCTCAGGGCCTTCGAGGTCTGCAGCCCTCCTGCTGTGGGCGTCCTTTGATGCTGTGCTGGCCAGTGCCCTCTCCCGAGCCGCGGGTGTCGAGGCCAGCAGCATGAAGGAGGCCGCTGACGACTTAACCACTGATAAGGAAGGGCGTTTCCCCTGGTGGCCGTCACAGAGGATGAAGGACGCTGTCCGAGTTCCTCTATTTCCTCGACAATGAAGGCCACCCGCCCGTTCAATGGAGTGCTCATCGAGTGCCGTCTGAAGTACGTTCGGCAAACGGACTCTCTGCTGTGAGGAGTTCCACCGGTCGCCACAGGAAATCCTCACTCTCCGTTCCTGTGGCCTTCAAACCCTCTATCGCTCCTGACTACTGGAAGTGACTGAGTCCCTCTGAACCCACTGTGCTGTCAATTTAATTCAGTCACTTTGAAGTCAGCCATTTATGTATTTATCATATCCAGATGCTCTGCAATGTTCCAGCCATATACCTGGGACACTTTATTTTAGAGGCACCTACTTTACTCAACTTCAGTTAGGCCTACATGTTTACTTTTTATTATAAATGCAAGCATATTTCATTACATTTGACTGTTGATCAGATGCTTATTATATTTCTATAGTTAGAATATTTATATTTATTCTGCTAGTTGTGTTCATTCTATTGTATTTATTATCTATTTACACAATACAATTTTTATCTATTGTATTGTGTTGATGTTTCTGGCTTGAACTGAGCAACTGTGACCAATGACTACTTATACTGGATGTAGCCTTTATGCTATGAAGCTAGCCTCATGAAACACAGAGAGCTGTCGTGAGGGAGTGCATCAGAGAAAGAGAGAGAGCGAGTGAGAGAGAGAGTGAGAGAGAGAGAGAGAGAGAGAGAGAGAGAGAGAGAGAGAGAGAGAGAGAGAGAGAGAGAGAGAGAGAGAGAGAGAGAGAGAGAGAGAGAGAGAGAGAGAGAGAGAGAGGGAGAGAGAGAGAGAGAATGAAAAAGAGAGAGTTGGACTGAGAGAGAGAGAGAGAGAGAGAGAGAGAAGGAGAGAGCAAGAGCGAGAGAGAGAGAGAGCAAGAACGAGAGAGAGAGAGAGAGAGAGAGAGAGAGAGAGAGAGAGAGAGAGAGAGAGAGCATTGGTGTAAGTGAACACATATCCGCCTGTATACTTTTGTTTTAGGGGGAGGGGTAGCAGGGCGGGGGGGTTGAGAGAAACAAAAACCCATCATCTTATTTCACAAATAGCATCTTGTTTGCCCGCGATAAAACAAATTATATTCTCTGTTTCAACAAATGTGCCTTCAGAATCTCATAAAGCTCTCATAAGCTATCATAAATCAGCTTTACCTCTCTCTTATCATGGCTCCGATTTCTCCACTGCCTCCCTTTGCGTCCAGGCGTGCTGCTCGGCTCTATATTACAGATAAGTGGAAAGGAGGCCAGCATTTACTTCTTTTTATTTTGTAGGTATCTTTCTCCTCCTCCTCATCATACCTTATTTATCTGGGGCGGATGGGGGCTGTGTCTGGAGGTTATTAGTGGCTGGGATGATCCGATATCATCTCCCTGAGCAGAGTGGATATGCAGGGGTTCAGGGACAAAACACTGCGTATC
>NC_044050.1:27799795-27804795 GCF_902167405.1 Gadus morhua | reverse complement strand
CAGGGCGCCCCTCACCGCGTCGTTTCCACGGGGCGGAGCGGCCGGGAAAACGGAGACAAAATGAGAAAAAATGCAGGGTATGAATCTGTAAGCAGTATATCAATAAGGTGGTGATGGCAGCCTAATACGGCTGGGCAGGCAGAGTGACAGAGGATGGGGAAAAGAGAGAGATGGAGGCGTTGAAGGGGGTGGAATTGGGCAGACAGGGGGGTGGAGACTGGGACAGAGTTAGGAAAAATGAGGCTGTCCCCAGGTTTGGGTTAGAAACACTTATAACTCAGGCCCATAGATTATGACAGTCCAATCTTCTGGGCCAGTGCCTGAAAAATAACCACAAATACCTAGCGCCCATGCATGCCCACGCACGCATGCGTGCACACACTGACACACAGACTCACTCGCGCACACACACACACACACACACATATGTATGGCACACAGAACGAACAGGCAGAGAAGGAGAATAGGAAAGAGAGTTGGAGAATTAGAAAGAGGGAGGGAAATGAGAAGGTGAATAGAGTTGGATCCGGGGGAGAATGAGAAGAGGGACATAGGGGGAAGAAAGTGAGAAGTGGATTGCAGGAGGGAAAGGGAAGGAGCAATTGTGTGTCTGGAAAAAATGTGAAAAGGAGAATGGAAGGAGAGGGATGCATGAGAAGGTGAAGCTGGCAAAAGTGGCATAACATTAAAGATAGAGTTACAAATGAATTAATCGGTGAGAGAGTGAAACGAGGGAAATGGAGATGAAGATTGCGGTGTATCCCATGGAGGTCCATTAGGACATATCCCACTGGTCGACAGAGCGAGTGAGTGTGAGAGTATCATAACACTCAGGTAACTTCCTGCTTAGCTTATAGAACCAGAGAGAGAACATGATGTGAGAAAAGTAAGAGAAACTCTGGCTCTGGTATATAGTCAGAGATATTCTGTCCTCCATCACCTTCGAGATACTTTTCCCTGACGTCGATGACAAAAACATCATGAGGTAAAGGAAGGATGTGGAGATTTCCTAAGGACATGGAAAACCGCAGTGTTATTTTGCTACAGCAGATGTTATGGTGGAACTACGATGTTCCGAAGATGGAGGAACGAGTGAACAAATCGTAGATGCTCTGCCTGCTGTTTTCTTGCCTTGCTGATTCATGCAGGCTGTATAAACGTGGCCAAAAATACAACTTCATTACCAAAGTTGGAATATATATTAAAAAGGAATATAGGCTCGCAGTCATAAAAAGTGCAATCAAATGGTTGACCCCTTGAGAATGGTTGATCCTGCTCACCCTCCTGTCCACTTGTTTATTTGACATGAATCTCGATCAGTACGATTCAAAGAAAGCGATTGTCGGCCATGTTGAATGTTTGTTTTCGTGATCAGGCCAAAAAGTGTGTCGCTTTTAAGGTTGCTGCTGCAAAGAACTTTAGGAAGGCATTATCTCCTTTCCTTGTGTAAAGGATTGTCCCGTGGACCCTGTGCTAAAGGAGATAAGAAAATAAGCATGGAAGCACCTTTCGTTAGCATCTAGAAAAATAAACCAGCTCTTATCATGACTTCCACTTAGATATTTAGAGTCATTTCCCCCTATGAGGAACCTTCCTATGCAAAGCAGAAGACTACTCCACCGTTGCCTGCGCTCAGAGATTTGTTTGGAGGGTAAAGTCGCTTCGGAAAATAAATTAAAACAAAGCAGAGAAATATATACATAGATAAGATATGTGTGAAAATAACCGACTGAAGAAAAAAATACAAGGATAAGAGCTCATTAGTAGGTTAAAAGGCATTAGAGCATACTTTGACAATTTGTGTTACGATTTATTTGTGGTTTTCTCTGCAGTTTGTTTGTTTGTTTGTTAGTACCCTCTTGGTCTACTGGACCTCATCTCCAGGAGTTTAGCAGCCAGGATCTCTGCATATTTCCTGTACCCCAGGACGACGTGTTTGGTGAACTCACAAAAAGCCTGGTCAAAGACTAATTAAGAAAATACGGGTGGTCGAGATAAGTGAGCTTAATGAGTGGTGTGGTGATAAATCATGGTGCGCTAATGAAGTGAATTGTACACAGGTTTCAGCGTTGAGTTTGACACTCACCCTCTCTTATTAGCCTGAGGTTAGCACTAATGGTATATTTACCATAGCAAAAGTCAATTCAAGCAAATGCTTCGAAACTAACAGTTTAATGCATGCCGAGATTTATTAACCCTGCCGTATTTCCCCTTTGATGTACGTTTTCCTTTTCGAATGTCTGTTAGTATCGGTGATCCTGATTTAGGTTTTTAATGCGCTGGCTCCCCGGTATTGTTTGTTTAAATCCCGCCTAGGAACCTCTGTGTTTCCTATTAATCTTGCATGAGGGTGGTTGCGTTCTACAGGTTTCTAAGCAAGTGCAAACCCTCATCATCCTGTCGTCTCATTAAATTCTCATGGGAACATGTATAATGACACCGTAAATATTTGGCGAAGGGAATCGTGCCTGCGTGTGTCGCGTTGTACGATCGGGGGGACGCAGGGGGAGAGAGGAGGAGTGGAAGTTACAGCGGATGACAGCCGTAGTCCTTTGAGTCGAAAGCAAGTGCAAAAAAATGGAGTTGCTTGCATATGAAAAAGGAGTCAGAAATGCGATCCACGGGATGCAGTCAAAAGACATTTGAGGTTCAGCATTAGGGAAACTGAGACATGATGCGAACTGCATCTTAACCTAGCTATCTTTGTTGTGTACGGGGAATGGGTTAACCTAGTGATTTTTTTGTTCTTGGCACTTGGTTCTATGAACATCCTTACTGCACCGACAGCGAAACATTGTTTCTCCTTCTACTGAAAAATGAACTTATTGTAAATCACTTTGGATGAAAGCATCTGCTGAATGTAAATGTAAATGTAAATGTAAATGTAAATGTAAATAAAATGACCAAAGAGAAGAAGAGGGAGACGGTTGTAGAGAATAGAGGGAGAGCAAGAGAAGCTGCAGAGGTGAAGATAGGAAGATGGGAGCGGGATAATGAGGATGTACTGAATTAAATAATACAAAAATGCATCTTTCCAGGAGTGTGAGTCACTGGCTACACAACTTATTATCGCGTATCTTTCTGGTCGGGGGTAAAGTGTGTGTATGCGTGCATGTGTGTGTGTGTGCGTGCGCAAGTGTGCGTGCATGTTGTTGTTCTTCTATCCTTCTGTGAGGAATGATTCTGAGAGGATTGTGTGCGTGTGTGTGTGTGTGTGTGTGTGTGTGTGTGTGTGTGTGTGTGTGTGTGTGTGTGTGTGTGTGTGTGTGTGTGTGTGTGTGTGTGTGTGTGTGTGTGTGTGTGTGTGTGTGTGTGTGCGTGCGTCACCATTCTCCTCTGTGTGTGCGTGTGTCCGTGTGCGTCAATGCACACACGAGTGTTTCGCACCCTGCTCATAAGGTGTTGCCAAATAAAACCCCTTGATGTACTAATTTGCATCCTGCCTCGAGGATCATTAGAGGCCGTCCATCGCGGGCTATCATTAACCATCTGCGGCGGTGAGAAGCAGGAGGGATTTATCCCTGGACTCCAGACGCCGCCCTAACTCAGGAACGCAGGCCTCACAACAAACGGTGGATTTATATCAAAGGGCTTCAGGGATTTCGTACGGGAGGTTTTCAGGCTCCCTTGCCTCTCCCCCCGTCGATACTAGTCGTCTCTGTAGCCCGGGTGGGGGGGGGGGGGGGAGTCGACGGGTGTGGCCCCTGGGTCCCCCAAAGCGGCTCCGGCCAGTCACGGCGGTCAATCCCTGTCACTGACCCCCCCCCTACCAACCCCCGCCACCCCCTCCCGATCCAACAGTCACCTGTGAGCCGCCGCTTACCCCTCCTGGACGTCCACCCGGGCCCCCCCCCCTCCCCCCGTCAACTCCATCAATCCACCGCCGTTGTCGCCGGTGCAAAACCGCGCTTTGCGCCGACTGAACTCAACACCTCCCTCCTCCTCGTCCCACCTCTTGCATCCCCGACCCCCGCCGACCACACGCACACACACACACACACACACCTTGTGTGCCCTGCATGGTCGCCCCCCCCCCCCCCCCCCCCCCCCCCCTTTGCCCCGAGCCCTGCTCCCCCATCCATCACGCACCCAACGCACGCACTCCCAAGCCGGGCGCCCGCCGTCTCCGCCCACCCAGTCCTCACATTAATCTCTATCAGCTGTCGGCACTCGCCCGCTTTGACGGGGAGCGGGCCTGACTCTCTCTCTCTCTCTCTCTGTCTCTCTCTCTCTCTCTCTCTCGCTCCGTCTCTCTCTCTCTCTCTCGCTCCGTCTCTCTCGCTCTCTTCCTCTGTCTCTCTCTCTCCCTCTCTCTCTCTCTCTCTCTCTCTCTCTCTCCCTCTCTCTCTCTCTCTCTCTCTCTCTCTCTCTCTCTCTCTCTCTCTCTCTCTCTCTCTCTCTCTCTCTCTCTCTCTCTCTTCCTGTCTGTCTCTCTCTCGCTCTCTGTCTCTGATCTCTCTCTCTCCCGCACACTTAAAAATTCCCTCTATCTCTGCCTCACTTTTATTTGTTTTTTATCTTCTCTGTTCCCCACTCTCTCGTCTCCCTTAGCTCTCCTTTCTCCCCCATTTCTCCTCTAATCTTTACGGCCTTTCTTTGGAGTCCCAGTAAAACTGACTCGTTGTGTTTGTTATAGTCTCCGTGTTCCTCACCGTTTCGCCTCTCCCTCTAATTGCTACGATGCCACGAGTTGCATCTCTTTTCTTTCCCCCTTCCTGCCTGAAAGATCTCCCTATTCAGGTTTATGTGTTTCTGTGACTATGCTCCAGGGCCTTAAAGCTCATCACACGGAGGTTCCTGCTCCATAATTCAGCGGATCGATTAATTCAAGCGTTCGAAGTGCCTACTTTGAGATACATGTGGTCACAGCACACGTAAAGTTAAGAACCAAGTCACCGGTTATTTTTTTGTGTTGTGTTATAAACTGTTAACGCTGAACAAATTAGCGTTTTCAATCAGTATCTACTCTGGATTCTAATTATATGAATTCTGTAATGGTT
>NC_044050.1:27779795-27787295 GCF_902167405.1 Gadus morhua | reverse complement strand
TTATAATTAAGTTATCTCGGATGGGTTCAATAATGGTCTTGGAAAAAAAGTTGCAGAATAATCAAAATTGCTCAGAAAGCAGACAATAACGTAGATATGTGTTTGCGTTGTTGTTGGGGGGCCAAGGCAATTGTCACAGGAAATTATATTGTCAGGGTTTCTCACGCAGGAGAAAGGAGAGGGGATGCATAAAATTGGACGAACTAAACAAAAGCTTGTGTGCATGCTAGCCGATCAAGACCTTGCAGAGGACTTATAGAAACAAGCCCTCTTTTTAGGTCCCCAAACAAGACCTTGCGTGGATCTTTGCGTCGGCCTTCAGAATGTCTCAGCCTGTGCCAGAATGCCAGAACGCGCAGGAAGACATGCGGTAAACTGTCAGCAAACCACATGCAACCGCATGTATACCAAGGCTATTGTTTTATTCAGAGGAACGATTTGGGAGGCACGGAGACACCTCATGCACAAAGCTTTGACAGAATGGAGGAAGAGAGAGAGAGAGCGAGAGAGGCCGAGAGAGACAGAGAGAGAGAGAGAGAGACCGAGAGAGACCGAGAGAGGCTGAGAGAGACAGAGAGAGAGAGAGAGAGAGAGAGAGAGAGAGAGAGAGAGAGAGAGAGAGAGAGAGAGAGAGAGAGAGAGAGAGAGAGAGAGAAAAAAAGTGGGAGGGAGAGAGAGAAGGTGAGTGGGAGAGAGAGAAAGAGAGAGAGAGAGAGAGAGAGAGAGAGAGAGAGAGAGAGAGAGAGAGAGAGAGAGAGAGAGAGAGAGAGAGAGAAAGCGAGAGAGAGAGAATATATATATAGAGAGAGTGAAAGAACAATGAAAGAAAAGGGAAGGAGATTGATAGCAGAAGAATCAAAAAAGATGTCTGGATGCAAGGAGGTGGGTGGGCCTGCTCGGGGTTTTGAAGATCAGACTCGTTCCTGTTTGATTTGACACTGCTTGTTTCGGTGGGCTGTGCACCTGCCTGTAGTGTGGCAGTCAAACACGACGTTTCCTATGATACCTGTACCCTGTGTTCCCCTCATGTCAATGCAAAGTCATCACAGGAACACAACCGCAGTGCAAGCAACAGGCACATGGCGTGGAGGAGGAAGGTGTTCCAAAGACGGAGAGAGGAAAAAGAAGGGTGGGACCCACATGCACCCCATTAGTTCCACGCTGTTGCATAAGAGATTCAATTAATGTCCGCGCTAATTTTATTGATAACGAGACCGGAGGTTTCGCCTCGTCCTCACTCACAGCATATAAATCCCCCTAACTGATGACAAAGGCTGTTCTAAGGTCACCCGGCATGGACTCCGCTAGTAAGCGGATTGTAGATGATGAAGTCTGAGCGTAACCGTTGTCATTTCTTTTGCACCACGGTATTGAGGCGTTAATGTTTGCCCACGTGCAAACCGCATTTATATCTCTGGTCCGTTGTTTATTACAATGACTGGCTGCACGCATTAATACAGTGGGAAATTACCTTGTCGATGGCATGGCGACAGCTCACTGGAAGAAATGGCTGCCATCCCCACCTCCACCTCACTGCCACCCTCGCCCCCACCTCCACCTCCACCTCCACCCCCACCCCCACCCCAGGACTGGACTGTTATATCAGTAGAACTAAGACTACAAGGGCAAACGGCCCATGTAGCAGGTGAGTATGAAGTACCTGTGTGTAGGACTGTTGTGTTGTGTGTGTGCGTGTGTGTGTGTGTGTGCGTGCATGTGAATTTCATGTGTCCGTTTACATGTTTGTGTGCTGTATTTATTAAGTGTGTGTGTGTGTGTGTGTGTGTGTGTGTGTGTGTGTGTGTGTGTGTGTGTGTGTGTGTGTGTGTGTGTGTGTGTGTGTGTGTGTGTGTGTGTGCGTGTGTGTGTGTGTGTTAATATATCTGTGAGTGAGTGTGTGTATGTGTGGATATGTATCTGTGAATGTGTGTGTGTGTGTGTGTGTGTGTGTGTGTGTGTGTGTGTGTGTGTGTGTGTGTGTGTGTGTGTGTGTGTGTGAACGTGTATCCCCCCCCCCCCCCCCCCACCCCCCTATCTCCATGCTGAAGGAAACCCTAGAGGGGCCTCACTTCTTAAGTCTAACTCCGAGCCGGGCTCCAACACCTCTGAGGCCTACCCAGGGAACTATTTAAGAGCTGGAGAATGCGGGCCCTCTTCTTCTCTCTCTCCCAGCACCACACCTCAAACGCAGCCACAGGGGCCCAGCTGTGTTTTCAATCCCGGCCCACTTCTTGTCTGTTCTGTCGGAGCATCTCCCATGATGATGCAGACGCGGGTCTTATACAAACAACACATTCCCTCGTTCGGACCGGTTGTTAAGTTGTTGTTCGCTGCGGAAAAGCTCTGATGAGGACGCTGGTTCTGTTGTGTTCCTTGAACATGGATTCAGAGGTTCAGGAATAGGATGCGTCCGCCTGCACACTAGTGCTGTCTCAGGTAATGCTGCTGATTAGCTGAACAAGTTGGCCGCGTTTACATTCAGTCTGTCTGCTCCAGACGATGTTCTGGTCGTCGTCTGTGCGCTGTGTGATTGCGGTTGAGTGAGCAGGGTTCAGTGATTCACTTGCTTATAGTCAATGTGTGTTGAAACCCTGCCGCTAGCCAGGGCATCCAGCAAAACAGCACTGGACTGTGTTATATCAGTAGACTACCCAGGCAAACGGTAGTCTTACAAGGCTATATATTTCCCTGTAGCATGATGTTACATAGCACCTGTGTGTGTGTTTGTGTCTCTGTATGTGTGTGTGTGCGTTTGTGTTTGTGTATGTGTGCGCACGTGTGGGTGTGTCTAAGCGTGTGTTTTAGCGCGTTTATGCGTGTGTATGTTTGTGTGTATGTGTGTTTGTGAGTGTGTCCAGGGACGCATGCATCCAGGGGAAAACGGACGATTCACAGAATGTATTTTGGATATATGTGCTGTTGGCAGTTTCTGGTGTCTCCACATGGCCGCAGACAGGCACACTGCGGGATCCGAACACTTTCTGTTCCCACAATCTGCCGGGTGTGGAGATTCTAAGCAGACACATGTATATATAGCCCAGACTACACAGGCAGAGTTTTGGGAAAGGAAATTGGAATGGACTCTCCTGGCAACGGAAAAGTCTGAAGCTGGTATCTGTCCGAGCTTGCTTCCAGCCCTCAGTCCTTCCATCAGGTTTTATCTGTGTTTAATACTTCCTCCCCGGCTCCCTGGCCTTTCCCCCAGGCCCACCGCCCCACCCTGACCCTGATGGGCGGCCCAAACACTGTCTGGGACTCGTGTTTGGTTCACCTGCATGGGCCCCGGACACACGCGCTCATATAAACCGGCACGCACACCCGCACACACGGGAATGTAGGTATGCACATTCCCGTGCGCACACACACACACACACACACACAGGCACACCCGCTCACACACACAGGCATGCAGGTATATACACACACAAACACACGCACACACAGAGGCACGCATGTACACATACATACTAAGACACACACAGAGGGCAGACGTACACACACACACACGCGAGCGCTAACACACACGCTCACACACACACACACTCACACACACACACACACACAGTTGTGTTTCCGCGCATCATCAATAATGGAGCAGTCACTTATGTGCTTATTCACACAACAAAACACTGGAGACACAGATACAGACACATAAAGACGCACACACGCTCGCACACAAAGACACACATACACGCACACACAGTCAGAGGAAATTGTCCGGGCCCTGGGTGGCATTTCACATTTCAATTGCGCAGCAGAGGTCATTCACTATGCGTTGTGCACACATTAACACAAACACTAGTCGACACAACCCTACTGCCACATAGACACACACCCACACCACACACACATACACACCCACACACCCACACACAGAGTGGAGACACCGACATGAGCAGCCAAATGGACTGCAGACTTATACTTCACCTCTCATAAAGCTGCCATAAACTGCCAAAGCCTCTGACAGTCAACTGATTGGTGTTATAACAAGACAAGAAAGTGTGAGTGCAAGGCTCTGTGTGTGTGTGTCTGTGTGTGTGTGTGTTTGTGTGTTTGTGTGTGTGTGGTTGTGTGTTTGTTTGCTTGTGTGTTTGTGTGTATGTGTGTTTGCAAGCATGTGTCTTTGTGTGTGTGTGTGTGTGTGTGTGTGTGTGTGTGTGTGTGTGTGTGTGTGTGTGTGTGTGTGTGTGTGTGTGTGTGTGTGTGTGTGTGTGTGTGTGTGTGTATGTTTGTGTCAATGTGTCTGTGTGTGTGTGTGTGTGTGTGTGTGTGTGTGTGTGTGTGTGTGTGTGTGTGTGTGTGTGTGTGTGTGTGTGTGTGTGTGTGTGTGTGTGTGTGTGTGTGTGTGTATGTTTGTGTCAATGTGTGTGTGTGTGTGTGTGTGTGTGTGTGTGTGTGTGTGTGTGTGTGTGTGTGTGTGTGTGTGTGTGTGTGTGTGTGTGTGTGTGTGTGTGTGTGTGTACACTACTTTGTGGCTGTGGTCCAGACTCACAGTGCCTAACAGACGCAGGGATGGAAGGAAGGAGGCCTGGAAGGGAGAGGGGAGAGGGGAGAGGGGAGAGGGGAGAGGGGAGAGGGGTGAGGGGAGAGGGGAGAGGGGTGAGGGGAGAGGGGAGAGGGGAGAGGGCCAAGAGGGAGGAGACAGGAGAGGGGAGAGGGGAGAGGGGAGAGGGGAGAGGGGAGAGGGGAGAGGGGAGAGGGCCAAGAGGGAGGAGAGAGGAGAGAGGAGAGAGGAGAAGGAAGAGGGGAGAGGAGAGAGGAGAGGGGAGAGGGGAGAGGGGAGAGAGGAGAGGGGAGAGGGGAAAGGAGAGAGGAGAGAGGAGAGCGGAGAGGAGAGAGGAGAGCGGAGAGCGGAGAGGAGAGAGGAGAGCGGAGAGAGGGGAGTGGGCCATAAGGAAGGAGGGAGGAGAGGGGAGAGAGGAGAGGGGAGAGGGGAGAGAGGAGAGGGGAGAGGGGAGGGGAGAGAGGGGAGTGGGCCATAAGGAAGGAGGGAGGAGAGGGGAGAGGGCCAGGAGGAAGGAGCGAGGAGAGAGAGGCTTTCACGGTGTCATTATTCATGCAGACAGTTGCTCATAAACACAACCACACCTACCAACAAACACACACATTTATTACACTTACTATAATTGGACCAGTGCACTATGCAGTCTATATTCTCCCCAGGTCGCTTTCATTCTGAACAGCCATCCTCCATTTCCTTGTTCTATTCTATCCTCTCTCTCCCTCTCTCCCTCTCTCCCTCTCTCTCTCTGTATATTTCTCATTCTCTCTTTGTTAATGACACCTTATCCCTCTCCCTGTCTCACCCTCTCTCTCTCTCTCTCTCTCTCTCTCTCTCTCTCTCTCTCTCTCTCTCTCTCTCTCTCTCTCTCTCTCTCTCTCTCTCTCTCTCTCTCTCTCTCTGTCTAACACAAACACACACACATACACCTACACACACACACACACACACACACACACACACACACACACACACACACACACACACACAAACACCCAAACGCATTCATAAAGAACCACAGCCTTCGCGGCTCTCGCAGGTGTGGACAGCGCCATCCATTATGTGTGAATAATGTCCAAGGTCAGCGTGTACTCAGAGGGTAATCATGAAGCCACTGTGGCTCCTAGCCGCAGGCCCCCGGCCACTGGGCGAGATAAATACAGCCCAAGAGATGGAGAAGGAGAAGAGGGAGTGGGGAGAGAGAGGAGGAGGGAGGGAGGGAGGGGGGAGAGGCAGGGAGAGAGAAGAGGAACACGGGGGGGAGGAGTGAAAGCAGCAGCAGGGTGTGCTGATGAGAGAGAGAGAGAGAGAGAGAGAGAGAGAGAGAGAGAGAGAGAGAGAGAGAGAGAGAGAGAGAGAGAGAGAGAGAGAGAGAGAGAGGGGGGGGAGAGAGAAGAGGAACACGGGGGGGAGGAGTGAAAGCAGCAGCAGGGTGTGCTGATGAGAGAGGGAGAGAGAGGGAGGGAGAGAGAGAGAGAGAGGGAGAGAGAGAGAGAGAGAGAGAGAGAGAGAGAGAGAGAGAGAGAGAGAGAGAGAGAGAGAGAGAGAGAGAGAGAGAGAGAGAGAGAGAGAAGAGCGAGAGAGAGAGAAGAGCGAGAGAGAGAGAGAGAGACAGAGAGAGACAGAGAGAGAGAGAGAGACAGAGAGAGAGAGAGAGAGAGAGAGAGAGAGAGAGAGAGAGAGAGAGAGAGAGAGAGAGAGAGAGAGAGAGAGAGAGAGAGGGAAAGAGAGAAGAGCGAGATAGAGAAACAGAGAACAGAGAAAGAGAAACAGTGGAGAGAGATACAGAGAGGGGAGAGAGGAAGAGGGAGATAAGGAGAAAAGAAAGAGGGAGGAGAGTGGGAGAGAGATTCTGAATGGCAGACAGAGAATGTAAAACAACGAGAAAAAGGAGAGAGATGAAGGAAGTGAGGGATAAATAACCCAAAAGAACAGGGGGGAGACTGGTGTGGGAGGTAAGGTGAGGGAATGATGAGGCAAGAGGAAGGAACATGAGTTAGATGAAGGACATCTGAGAGGAGTGAACAGAAGTACGGGGGGACCAGAAAGAAAAAGGAAAGTAGAGACATAACAGAACCGGCACAGAGACAGAGAAAGCAGGTGAATTATGGAATGTACAAATCACAGCAGAGCCCCATCGAACATCCCATTCTCGAAGCTGGAACACGACTCTGGAGCAGGGAGGAAACATGAACATGAAGTGGTTGTGTTTGAGCTCTTCATGTCTGGCAGCTCGTAGAACGCCCCAGAAGTATTGTTCACCCTTTCATAACACAGCCTTGTGCGTGTCGTCATGGGTGGCGTGCCTGCAGGTAGAACTCTCTCTTCTCTTCACTCTCTGGTCCTCCCTGGCTGTTCTCAGAGGAACCGTGACTGTCACTATCCCGGGTGTTTTAACACACGCCACTTTTCCCTTGATGGATATAGCTTGTTTTTCGCACATCCGTTTGCTTTGTGGACACATGTGGCATAGGGTGCGACAGAAGCCTGTCAATCATCAACACTTTAGACTTTTGATCTTCTGTTTTACAAATGTGTTGTTGCAAGTGAGAATGTGGCCCCCTGCGCACTAGTGCTGTCTCAGGTAATGCTGCTGATTAGCTGAACAAGTTGGCCGCGTTTACATTCAGTCTGTCTGCTCCAGACGATGTTCTGGTCGTCGTCTGTGCGCTGTGTGATTGCGGTTGAGTGAGCAGGGTTCAGTGATTCACTTGCTTATAGTCAATGTGTGTTGAAACCCTGCCGCTAGCCAGGGCATCCAGCAAAACAGCACTGGACTGTGTTATATCAGTAGACTACCCAGGCAAACGGTAGTCTTACAAGGCTATATATTTCCCTGTAGCATGATGTTACATAGCACCTGTGTGGAGAGACGTTTAACTCATCCATCGATCCATCAGATATATGGGAAATCGCGTTGCTATGGTTTTACATGGAGGAAGAGAAAGCGGTACCAAAATAAAAGGTGTTTTTTAAATCAGGGCTTTTCACATGGGTCT
>NC_044050.1:27764795-27772295 GCF_902167405.1 Gadus morhua | reverse complement strand
TGCTACACAATGCTAAGTACTATAGAGAGGCGGTAGAGTTTCCTTAGTTTTCAGGGATAACAGGAACCCCTCTATGGCCCAACGTAGAGCACCCCTCAAACGTGCACTACGTCACTTTTCTACTGCAGCTATGAAAAAAATGCATATTTCCTTCTAGAAATGTGTTGCAGTTGACAGAACTCAATGTACTTCTTGTTGTTTTGGACCGGCTGTCTTGTGGCATATTGACACCAATGGCGTTGTTTGGTCTGTGAGCTATTAGTGCTACTACTGTAGCTGCAACCCAAGAGACGCCCATTATAGCCTGTAACGGATTACTGTAAGTCAGTTACTTTACACCCCATTAGTGCCGGACCAATTAGCGATGTTAATTTAGTAATATGCCTTTAACATGCTTAGATATTTTAAAGGAATTTAAAAATATCTAAGCATCCCCCCCCCCCCCCCCCCCCACCCCCCCCCCCCCCCCCCCCCCCCCCCCCCCCCCCCCCCCCTCCCCCACCCCTCCAAAAGGACCGTTCAACAGAATCCATCTGTTTGGCACTAAACAGAATTTACTGGAAGGGGTGGGCAGTCGGTCTCTCTTTGGGTTTGACGCAGTGTTATTAAAACAGAGAATGTTTAATCAGCAGCTTGAGCCCGTCCTTCGGCTGAATGGGAGGGTGAGTGTAGTGTGCTCAGCCCCAGACAGCCGCAGACGGGATGGCCTCTCTGCTGGTTAGGAGAGGACTCGGGGCTTTGCATGAATGGAAGGTGAGCGGCAGGAGGGCCCGTTGATCGAAGGGCAAGTGGGGGGTTTTAGAGGGAAAAACACTATTCCAAAGCATCATCTCTCCACTCTGAATAGCTTTATTTTGGGTGGTACTTTTTAAGGGACCGTTTTTGAGATTCCGTTTTGAGGACGTACTCCAGAAGCAAAATGTTCCGTTTTCACGGCGTCGCATGGGAATGCAGCCGTGTAATTCATTTGTTCATGCGTAGCCCTGTGTGTTTAAATGTTGGAACTTAAAGCAAACGGATTCAACTTAAAGGGTAATGGCTGAAAAGTCATAGAGACTTCCACGCTGGAAACTATGGATCATTATTTTCAGGCACAAGCAAACATATCCATAAACCCACCTACCCATGCCCGGTATACAGACACACACAGGAACTTATTCAGATCATTATATTCTACATTCCCATACGTTCACATGTTTTGTGTCTCCGAGACACCAAGGCGCAGTCTATGATAAGACTATGATAAGATAGTGAAAATATCTTTGGTAAAATACATTTTCCTCTGCTGCTGCAGCCAGCTTTTCCCTTTATTAGATTGGGATGATAAAAACGTTTAATAATAACGCATTGTTAATTCAATAAAAAAAAGTATTAGGAGAAATAAGGCATTTCCTTTAACTAGCTTCATGAAATCAAGAACACAACCCCAATTTAAAAATGTAACATAAAATAGCTGAAGTAAAAATAATTGTCACACTCACAGGCAGAAAATGAACAGAAATGGTGAGCGTTTCAAAACAGAAGAAGAAGGTGCGATCATGCCGTGTGCTGCCACTTGTGTGCCAGGGTGGAGCCGTATCCTCGTCACGAAGGCCAGACTAGCTCTATTACTGTCACAGGCCAGTGGCAATGGCCCTAAGTGGGTCCAATGCAAAGGGTGGGTAGGAACACGCCTGCATCGGTCACTACTCCTCAATCAGGGTTTGGATATTGTGTTTAACTTAGAAGCCACGGGCCAGCCAGGCTAATGCCAGGCTGAGGCGGGGGGCAGACTGGGGCCAGTTTGTTCTATTCCAGGGTCTATAAGGCCAATCAACATTAGTGGTTCTTCCTCCAGTGCTTTTTTCATTTTCCGGCATAAACAAGGTCTACGGCAATGATTATCAGTCCGTTTCAAAGGTAAGAATTAAGCATAATTTACCAGTGCAGGCACAGCGGACACCCTGAAGCAAAGATTATTGCATTATTGACTTGACTTTGTGAAATAAACTACAATGTCGGGCAAACACTCACAGACAGGCATTTATAAAACCTGATCGGAAACCCTGGATCGGGCATATTAATATTTCATCAGGTGTGTTTGTTTTATTGCCGTATCGATTGGGTAGGTTAGCCGAAGGTTAAATATTTCTTAATTACTATGCATATTGACTTAATAAATACTCCTTCCTTATTGTTTTGAACTCCACATTCAGGGGAGCCGCAGAGTGAGCCAAAGTCCTTCTACAGGGGGCCCCTTTAGTGTTTGTACGCGATGGTTCATCTTCATTTTCTACCTCTTACTTCACAGCGTTTGAAGCGGTTTGTTTAGCTACCGCGGCGGCGGCGGCGGCGGCGGCGGCGGCGGCGGCCTGATGCCCACTACCTCCGTCAGTCAACGGATGTGGGAAGGCGTTGCTGACTGATGGGGGAGTAGTCTTTGCAGAGGCATCCGTCAGCCAATCAAATCGCTTCGCCGGGTTCTTCCCGCTACTTCCTGCTTGTTGCGATGCAAGATGACCCGCTTTCCCGCTTTCCAGTATCGTCAGAGCCCGAGTCGCGTCACAGTGTTTACATTTGCATACGCGATCTGATTGGATGACGGATCCGTCGCTGCCGAAAAAGTTGAACATTTTTCAACTTTCTGACGGCGCCGAAGGCTCCAACGGAACGAACGGATCCACAATGCATTGCGCGTCCGTCCCCATTCAAAGTCAATGGGGATCAGTCAACGGACGGAGGTAGTGGGCACGGGGCGTCACACCGCTTGGCGTCTGCATAACGACGACCTGCCTCTTTCTTCTGGAGTCCGACTTGGCATCTCATCAAGGAGGGCCCAAAGGCCTCACCTTGGACGGCTTCAATAGCTAAACGGGCCATTTAACCGCACGCACACACACGTCAGTGCCTGCGCGAGGCCAACCGACGTTATCCATACTGTAGATCGTACAGCCCGCCGGCCCCACGCGGTTCCCCCCCCGCCGCTGCGTCGCGTTTAGCGCTCTTTTGAAGCTCTCGTTCTCTCTGTTCCCCTTTTGCAGATTTTTTAACTCTACTCTTGTGAATAATCACATGGCCACGGCTAAAAGACAAACAAACGCCATGATGATAGGCAGCCCGGTGCTTGGCGATGGTTGCTAGGGGACATGCTGGGTTTGGCACAGTGTGGCGTCTCTCTAGCCTTGTGTTCGCTTTGGGAACAAGGGTGGAAGGAGAGTCTCTGTGTGTGTGGGTTTGGTGTGGTTTGCCGGTGATTGTGTGTACCTGTGTGTGTATGTGTGCTTGTGTGTGTGTACGTGCAAGTTTATGTGTGTATGTGTTAGTGTGTATGTCTGTACGTGCTAGTCTGTGTGTGTATTTTTGGGTTTGTGTGTGTGTGTGTGCGTGCGTGTGTGTGTGTATTTTTGGGTATATGTGTGTGTGTACATGCACCTTCCCTTGTTTGTGTATGTGTGTGTTTGTACGTGCCAGTCTGTGCATGTGTGTTCGTGTGTGTGTGTGTGTGTGTGTGTGTGTTGTACTCTGTGAAGGAAGAGGAGGTTCAGCTGGCCTAGGTCAGCGGACATCTTAAAGAGCTCCGGGCGGGAGGGAAGGTCAGGGAGCCAATTTATTGTCCAGCTTAGGTTGTGCGGCCAATCAGTAAGTGGGCCCTGCCACACCTGAGCCCCCTCATGTCGGGGAGGGGAGGATGTAACTTAGCCAGACAGTTTGGGAGGCTTCAGCCGAGGGAGTGAAGCCATGACTGCCTGGCTGTGAACGACGACTGGGAGGAGTCGGGCACAGTGCTGAAAGAAACACAGTGGTTAATGTGGCCGAGCTCGCCTCAGAGACAGACGGTTTGGAGACAGGCGGTGCGGTGCGATGAGTAATTGGGGGAAGGAATATTTGGTGAACAGGGATGACTGGATGTTGACATGTGGTAGCCTTTCATTAAAATAGGATGGTTCATTGCATGGAATTTCATTGATACCTTTCGTTTTTTGTTGTACCACTAGAAAATAGTGACAACTTTATAAATGTGTGTGTGTGTGTGTGTGTGTGTGTGTGTGTGTGTGTGTGTGTGTGTGTGTGTGTGTGTGTGTGTGTGTGTGTGTGTGTGTGTGTGTGTGTGTGTGTGTGTGTGTGTGTTTGTGTGTTGGAGTGTCTGGAAACACGTGTGTGTGTGTGTGTGTGTGTGTGTGTGTGTGTGTTTGGTGTGTGTGTATACGCACATGTGTGTGCGTGTGTGTCTCAGAGTTTGCCTGTTAATTCCCCCTTTCCAAAAAATCTGCTCATCTGCCCCTGATAATGATCTGTACAGTAGCTGCTCTCCTCTTCCATGTCTAGACCCAGACAGAGAGCCAAAGAGCCGGGGAAACTTAATGAGACACATAGGGTGGGGTAGTGTGTGTGTGTGTGTGTGTGTGTGTGTGTGTGTGTGTGTGTGTGTGTGTGTGTGTGTGTGTGTGTGTGTGTGTGTTTTTGTCGACACCATTTCCCATAACTCTGAAGACGTGCACTTTGAGAACACAGTTTTGAGTTACTGACTCCATTTGCTCACCTCGTTTGAATTAACGCCCTCATCAGATGACATCACAGTTCACAGAAGGTCTCGAGGTAGAGTTTTGAGCCTCTGTAGCAAACATCAGTAGGAACAGACAACTAAATCAGACAACCAAATGTGCTGGCTAACCATGGGCCCAACCAAGTGGACTATTAGGCCCCGTTCACACGAAGCCGATTTCATGGCGAAACCGCAAAGGTCTTGTACGGTTCGGCCTTCCGTACACACGAAGCCGGCGAATCCGCTGACCGAAACCGCAAACTTCTGAAACCACCCTCGGAGGTGGTTTCAAATCTACCCGGTTTCGTTTTGGATTCGTGTGTACGCCTGAAACCGACTGAAACCGCAAACCATGACGTTATGGCCCCACCCCTCGACCTCCTAGCCAATGGCTCTTAAGCCCACGGAGTCTCAGAAGGAGGGGGGGGCATCACACACACACTTTGCTTAACAGACGCAAATTAATTCAAATAGCTTCATAGAAGGAAGGCATATCTAAAATATGTTCTGCTGTATATTGGGCGAGGTAGTTTGGTTGTCTGTCAGTATTGGGGGACACACACCCCGCCCTCCCAGAGAGTGTGTGCTTCACACCCCTGAATGTGTGGTTTCGCTTGCGGTTTTTGCGGACACAAGGAGCAGGCAGACATAAAGATGAGACGAAAGAGGAGCAAGACACTGATGAAGAAGAGGATGATGTGTGACGTTTGGGCGAGGAAGAATATAATCATTTAATCTCCTTGTATGAGGAGAAAAGTGACCTGGGGCGTTTTTGATTGAAATTTCCTTTGTGTCGAAAAGTAGGGCAATAGAGACGCCGCGACTTATTAGCCAATAGGAGAGCCCAGACAGAGCGAGGAGGAGAAAGGCGAGAGTTGGGGTAAAGTTTTGATTCTGATTCTGTACAAACTTTATCAGTTGTTTCCTGCGCCTGAAGAAAAGGGCAACAAGGAAACTGCAAGAGGGCGTCAGAGGAAGGGACTGGGCTTCGAAATGAGGACGTACTTTATCGACTTTACTATACCTCGACGGAGACATTCCAAGGGTGTTTATCGTCAAAATTGAGAGCTTGATAAAGTTAAGTTAATAATTATTACGGGGGCAAGTGAGGGCAGAGAAACACAAATAAACTCCATCCAACCTGGAGCAGGAAGTCAATAAGGTATTGACCCCCTAATATGTTGGTTTCTTGTCTTTAAAGGCCACTGCATATATAAGTGGCTCGTTGGCTCTCTGCTGAATAGCAAAGAGGTTGTTAAATCAGGGAACTAATTATGTCAGTGTTCGTTTATTATATTTGCCATTGCTAACAAATAAGCAATAGTATACAAATTAGAGGAACATTAGGAAATAG
Organism: Gadus morhua; assembly: GCF_902167405.1. Taxonomy (NCBI): domain Eukaryota; kingdom Metazoa; phylum Chordata; class Actinopteri; order Gadiformes; family Gadidae; genus Gadus; species Gadus morhua. Next base: position 27,766,419 of record NC_044050.1, on the reverse strand, counting down.
AGTGAGGAAGAGCGAGATAGAGAGGAAGGAGGGTGGCGAGTGTGTGAAAGAGTATATTTAAATTTCACCAGTGTCCTCTTCAGTCTCTGTTTAGACAGTATATGATTAAGCCGACTATATTATGTTGCACTATAGGCTAAACATGGCATTTCATTCATCCTACTGCTGCTATGTTGGTCCAACCAAATATATGTACATTTAAAACTGTCACTCTGCCTAAACTACAGCTGAATCATCTTCCTCCACAGAGATTAAGGAAGGTAATTATAATAGCTTTGTTTTAATAATTGAAAAGGAGTTCAACACAATGAAATGTTTGTCATGGTTTCAATGTATTATTCTTAAGTTAGTAAGTTATTCTTTATGAAGGGAGAGGTATTATAATTTCAACAGCATGAATAAAAACAACCTGACCCGCGACAGAAATAAAAAACTAAAATCCAGAAAGATTCAGACAGAATCTGCAACTGATCATTGCGGTTTATCAGTGCTCAGTAACTATTTGACACAGAAGACTGACCTGGGGTCAGTGCCCTGGGTCGATGAGTCTGCCACGGACACCTCATGCCACACTACGGCTGAATGGAAGGCTAGGTGTGGCAAGCAACTTCTGAGTCAGAGACTTGAACTCCAGCGGGCATTTAGTAAGTGATTTAGTAAGAAGGAACACACACGCACGTCCCAAACAAACACACGCGCACACACACACACACACACACACACACACACACACACACACACACACACACACACATACACACACACACACACACACACACACACACACACAAACGAAAACACACTCCCATAACCAAATGATAAAACACTTGTACACGTTTGTGTGCCCGCATAATGTACAAGCAGCTGATAGAGCAGCAGCAGCCCCTGAGCTGTGACAAATGATGGATGGAAGGGACTTGATGACTCTGTCGGGTGGCTGCTTTCTCTCTCCCTCCTTCCCTCCCCTTCCACTCCCCCACACCCCCTCTCTCCGCACTTTTCTACCCGGCAACAACAACAAACCCATCGGCAAAGGAGAGAGAGGAAAAACAGGTGGAGTCAGAAATGTGACTTGCTATATTAGTAAAGGTGAATAAGTAGAGTAGGGGATGATGAAGAGGAAGGGGATGAGGAGGAGGAGGAATAGGAGGAGGAGGAGGAGGAGGAGGAGGAGGAGGAGGAGGAGGAGGAGGAGGAGGAGGAGGAGGAGGAGGATGATGATGATGATGATGATGATGATCATGATCATGATCATGATCATGATGATCCTGATGATGATGATGAGGAGGAGGAGGAGGAGGAGGAGGAGGAGGAAGATGATGATGAAGAGGATGATAAGAATGAGGAGGAGGATGATGAAGAGGATGATAAGAATGAGGAGGAGGATGATGATGATGATGTTGAAGAGGACATGGCAGCACTGAGAACCAGGGCTGGAGTGAAGCCTTGTCTGTTAAGCGGTAGAGCCATACGAATGCGTTCACCTTGTGCTGACCAGTTGGGGCTCACCGTTCTGTATGATTAAGTCCTTAAGGTCTAATATGCAATTCAATGATATCCACTCCTGAGTGGTGAATGATGTCCTTGACTGAAGGCCTCTGGAAAATCAGTAAACCATCGAAGC
>NC_044050.1:27657295-27757295 GCF_902167405.1 Gadus morhua | reverse complement strand
TCATCCTATCCTTATCAAGAGGCCAACCGATGGGACCCCCCCTATAAGTCAACACTGATATACACGTTGCCTATGAAACAAACCAGTACTCTCAAACGGAACTTTGAATGCACGTAAAAAAAATAAGAAAGCATCGAATAGCATTTTCACCTTCGCCGGGATCCACCGAGCACCTTGCGAGAATAGAGCCCCCCTACGCCACTTAGTGTGCCGATATTTGATCAGAGAAAAGGTAAAACATACTGCTGTCTCCTTCTTGTCTTCCTCTGACTCCCGCTCCCTCTTGAAGGTCCTCACAAAGCCTGGCCCTGGCTGTGTCCTTCTACAAGATCACCGCCAGCCTGGCTATTGCCAGACCAAGCTAAATCATAGATTGCACGTTGGTCTGGGGAAGCTGCTGTCATTTACTTCAGTACAAGAGGCGTGATCAACAGGCCTGGTTCAAATGACTCTGTACGCAATTGGCTGCTTGCCGTCGCTTCCCTGTCGTCATTGTGTTAAACCAGCCAATAGGGCGCCAGGGGGAAAAACAAGCTTGGTGATTGGCTCCCGCAAAGAAGTATCGGAAGCAGAAAGAAATGTATTGCTCTTCTCCAGACCCTTCTGTAGGGCGAACTCAACTTGCCGGCAGAATGGGCGAGGCTACCCAGTCTAGATCACCGCACCGTCAAACCACTTGGCAGGCTGTGTCAAGCTGATCCCAGCGTGCCTGTGTTACTGGGTGTTACTTCGTCTTTCTTCTCCCTCCGAAGGCTGAAGTGCGTCGAGCAGTGATGTGAATAACGCCGTTAGATATAACTGCGTTACTTACGGCGTTGCTTTTTTCAGTAACGAGTAATCGAATTGATTACTCTTCCCATCATTGTAATGCCGTTACTGTTACTGCCAAAAATTGTGGCGGGTTACTATAATTGAAGCTGTTTCTTCATCAGACCAACCAGAACCCTAGGCCGAGCGGCTTACTGCTTACTGTTCTTCCTTGGTTAGTGTGTAAAAGCATTGAGACAGCTTTTACTGAAACAGCACTGCTATAGAAACTAGTACGAGTTGTAATAGCTTCCGCGACCACGTATTTCTGTGGACCAGCCAGGTGACCGACCGACCAACCGACAGAGCCAGCTAAAATAAGCATTCACAGTGCATCTGCAAGCTGGTAAAAGCTTTTAGCTTTCGAACCCAAGAGGTGAGCCTACAGTATCAGCAGCAACACCCTTGTTTTACTGAGGCAGAATCACAACTTACAGAGACACAAATCGAACCGCTGGGCAATATTTTAATAATAAAGCAAAGCCATACAAAAAGCCTCGATGCACTTTTTCACATTTGTTTTCAGAAACTTTGCTGCTATGCAGTTCAGTAGCTGTGACGTATCAGTTGTCAACAAAATTGACTTTATGAACCTGGCTACATGACATGGCCCACACATCTACCATCAGCTGTTTCATTTTTTAATGACTCTTGTTATATAGGGGCCAATAGGGGTCAAGCTTTTGTAAAAATGTCAAAGACATTTTTACATTTAGGGGATTTTGCTGACGCTCTTATCCAAAGCAACTTACGGCTCGTTGGGAGCAGTTAGGGTGAGGTGCCTTGCGCTGGGACACCTCGATACTCAGCTAGGAGGAGCCGGGGATCAACCCGCTCTACCTCCTGAGCTGCTGCCGGCCAAAGACACGGGAGCTCTGCCGCACCGGGCCAGCTGACGCGCGTCGGCCGCCGGTTCCACTACTCTTTCTGAAGTGTGGCGTGTAAAATGTGATGCGTCAGACAGGATGTTGACACCAAGTCCCTCCCCTCCCCTCTGTCCATGAGAAGTTTCGAGTTTCGGAATCCACTCGAGTCCCGAGTGGATTCCGCATTTATTGGCGCAGTACGTTCACCCGTTTGTGATAATGCATCACAAACACTGTGCAATGGTAGAGGGCTGGTCGATGTGATCTGCTGTTGTACAAACTGTGTCTGTGTTCTGTGTTCATTACATGTATGAGACATGGATTAGCCAGCTGGGATATTTTCATTGTTGTCCTTGTTCTGGTCGTTCCCCACACCACGCCTGCCACATTTTCTCACCTCCCCCTGCAATTTTCATCCCTTCTGCTGTTTTGTTTGGGTGTCGTCCAGTTTGTGGTTTTGTTAGCATGCACCCTGTCTGCTGGTCGGAAGCCTGGCTGAGGCCTGTCTGATTTAAGGGTCTGAACTCTTTGTACATACTTGCACCACAGTGTCAGCCTCTTCGAGAATGTTCTCTGTGTTTATTTTGGTCGGCTTGCCCATACGAGGGAGAACAGACGTAAATTAATGATATAGCTATCCCTGGTAAACTCTGTTTAATAAACGAGTGACTTCTCACTAGTCAAACAGAGTTCTTCCTTTCATACAGGATGCCTTTCTAGGTAAAAGTTATTGTCAGGATGTTTGACCTCTATGAGTTGACAACAAATACTCCCAACTGTCACAACCACACACTTTTTCTTCCTGTAATCTTTCCTCAACGACGTCGATGAAATAGTCTTTTAGCAATTAGTTGAAGTTCTTGAGCGCTGGTTAGTTGAGACGCTCGACGGCTTCTGCAAAAGACTCAAGAAACCCCCCTCACACCCCTCTTACGCACATATTGCATGTTGCACGTCCTTGCGCTTAAAAATAGTACTTGGCATCGTGTAGCGTCTTACCCTCGCTATCTTTGTTGCATACGCGGAATGGGTCAACCTAGCACTTGTTAGTGCTTGGCCCTTGGTTCTATAAACATCCTTATTGTACCGACAGCAAAACACCTTCTTAGGATAAATGTACTTATTGTAAGTCGCTTTGGATAAAAGCGTCTCCTAAATACCCTAAATGTAAATGTAAGTGTAAGTTCACTGAAGAACACATTCACATTCACAAGAAAAGAAAAGCACCAGTGTGTTCCGCACCACTCAGTATCCAGGTGTGTGGGCACAAACTGCCCAGCCATTCATCTCCTGTGCTCGTGCACACATATCTGTCTGCACTATTAAAGGAGCAACCGTGCGCCCGCGTATCTACGACTGTAACTGATCGCTATAGTAACTCTCATCGAAACCAAGCGAGTGTGTGGGTGGCCGTTACGGCATGTGTGAAAGTGTAGCGACAAACAATGGATGGTCTTTGTGTTATATTGCTGTGTAGCCAGAAGGGTTAAGTGCAATAAGGTGTTCATACATCACAACACCGCCACTAGATGGGAGACACCCACACACAGACACACAAAAGGACAAATAAAAAATGTCATTGAAAGGCACGGCCGGCAAGCCATTATGTAGGCCGCTTTCCTCCTCTCCTCCTTCTCCTGTGAAACTCTGTGTATTGTATCATTTCTTTTGCAGACCTGGCTCTCGTCCTCCCTCTCCCCCTCCTCTTCCTCCTCCTCCTCCTCCTCCTCCTCCTCCTCCGCCCCTTCAACCATCTATTCAGAGCGGAAAAGGCCACGTCCATCATCCACGATGAGGTGCAGTGCGTTGGAACTTGGAAGCACCTACTGTAAGGTCAGCCTTTTAAAGCAACTATTGTTGAACCGTGGTGGACTGCAGCGTTATCCTGCAATGCCATTCAGCTCTGAAAACATCTCTGAATGCTGAGTGGAAAAAAATAAGGCATCCAGTTTCCAGTTATTTTATTTCCCAGGTACACCTTAATAAATACTGTATGTATATGCAATCATGCAACAAAGGTACCAAACCAAAACCTTTGATTTGTTTACTCTGTATTGCGGTCCTTCTCAGTCTGGGTTATTCTACAACTCTCCTCGTGGCTGGATTCAAACAGCATCTATTCACATATTTCGAGCTCACGCACGAATATCTTAAAATACCAATAAAAAGTTTGGACGGTGGAGGTTGTGCACTCACAGAAATGAGCTTTTTGCGACGGTATTTGAATTGGAGACCGGTGCTAACAGAAAGTCTGTCAGGGGAGGAGGGGGGTAGGAGCCTGTGGTTTAATAAAGGCTCAATGCGTGACTTTTCTTTTTTAATCTTCTACACTTGGAATGCTGTTTGTGTTGTTTACCTAGCTAGGCTTAGGAGGCGTAAGGACACCGGAGGTTTTGTGTGCGTGTACGACACGTGTGTGTGTGTGTGTGTGTGTGTGTGTGTGTGTGTTCGTGCTCAACACATGCATGTGTGTTTGTGTGCATGCAAGACACGTGTGTGTGTGTGTGTGTGTGTGTGTGTGTGTGTGTGTGTGTGTGTGTGTGTGTGTGTCTGCGCACGACAAGTGTGTGTGTGTGTCTGTGTGTGTGTCTGTGTGTGTGTGTTTGCGTGCGTGCGTGCACGACACGTGTATGTGTGTTTGTGTGCATGCATGACACTTGTGTGTGTGTGTGTGTGTTTGCGCAAGGAGAAAATCGGATAGATGTATAGCAGGGTAATCAATGTGTTTGGCCCTCATAGCATTCTGTTCTCCCCATGCTGCAATAATAGCTTTTCACGTTTGTGGATCCTGACAATGAGCTTGGAACTAGTATGGAAGCAGTGTCAGTGGAAAACCGCAGAGGGGGAAGAAACCTATTGATTCCCCTTCCCTTGGTATTCCCACCCTTCATTCGCCATGTAATTGAAGAAATAATAACATGTTTAAAGGTCTTTGTGTGACATCTGCTTTTGTCCAAACCCGTTTCAGCACCGAAAAGTAACCTCTGGCCATTGATCACATGATTACCCCGTCTCCCAGATGCTGTCAGGTCAATTGAGCGCAGCGCAGCCGGACAGATGGGAGGATCGGGGGTAGTAGGTAGGTAGGGTAAAGGCATGGTTGAGGGGATCGATGCACAGATAGAGAGATAGATTGAAAGTAGCATATTAAGCACTGAGAGAATGTATTTAAAGAGAGGCACAATTTAATTTCCAAATTACAATTTAGAGGCCTGTGTTTTTTAATTGACAGGTCTGCCCTAATTATTTTGTTTAATATATCTAAAATGCCTAATTAAATAATCCATACAGACCATCTTTACCTCTTCGTGATAACAAGAAACCATTTTGAGTGAACAGCAGGTAAAACGTTTTCTTTCAATGGCGTAAAAAGGTCCGTTCACGTTCAAAGGACAAGTCACTAGCAATCATTTGCGGGGCCACCTTAACCAGCTCTCCTCTCCTTATCCATCGACATACATGAGCGCCAACCCCCATGGAGAGGAAAGGCAGCCCTGCCGTGTTACCGAACGAGCCCATGGCCAATCCGATGTCATTAGGAACAGCCCACCATAACAACCCCGGTGAAGGTCAGTGGGCGGTGGTGGAGCTCCGGAGCTAAGGCCGCTAGACGGGATGCTTGAGGAGGCTGATATGTTTGTGGGATGCCGTGTGACACACATACACGCACGCACGGGCAAACGCACCAAAACGCATGCACGCAGACGCACACACACACACAAAGAAACGTACGGGTCATGCACACACACACACACACACACACACACACACACTTGTCGTGCACGCACAGACAAGCACACGCACTCACAGCCAATGAAGAACCGTCTCACCCTCTATCGAAACCCTGGGGAGAGAAACAACCGAGGATTGTTTCTCTTCTGCCACTGCAGAAGGCAGGCAGCCCGCGTGGACCCGGTGCTCCGTGTGCGAATGCTTTTACCGGTTCCCGTTCGAGGAGCCATTGTTTAAACGGGCGTGTGATGCAACGGATCCCGTGACACTGGGACTCAACACAATCCGGGCTGGCAGGAGTGAAAAATCTCATCCTCTTCGGTTGATAGAGCTGTAGGCGGAGCGCGCCGCGGCCCGGAGCGCTGTTGCTCTCCCGAGCGAGAGCACCGTGGCTCGGTGCAGCAGGCAGAGTGGAGCCGGGGTGACTCATGTGGGTGGGAGAAGTTTTTTTTTTTTTACTTTAGTTAAAAAAAAAAAGAAAAAAAAAAAGGCATTCATTCATCACAGTCCTTGGGCATGTTGGATCAGACTTTTGGGTTCTGCAGATCCTTCCTGCGATTTATGCTCTGCAGCACAAACCAGGCATAAATATAGGCCTACATATATATACAGATATATATATATGTTTTTTCACATATTAATTGATTTAAAAACGAGGAGACGTTTTAAAGTAGAATGGCCTGATAACCCATTAGCCAATACCAGTATTACTGGTCATTTCAGCTCCCTGTGTGTTTCAGTTTCACCCATGTGATGACAGCACCATTATTTTAATGGAACAAGTGACGTGCCAAATACCGACACATTAACAGCAGTACATCAACAGAGGGGAATAGTAAAATGCCATAGCCACCAAGTATCGGAGATAAACCTCTGATAAATCATAAATGAAGGTACTTGAACGCTTCTCCGAGCGTTGGATCCATCGTAGGAGATATACTGCCACCAAGAGGCCAAATAGATAAGTGCATATTAATACCAAGAGTACACATTACACACATCAGCTTTTATAGTAGAGTAAGCAAGGGAGGGCAAGGATGTAACTTCAAAATATGGGTCTTTTTCCACATTGTCTTTGTTTGTTTCATGCATGAAACAAGTAACAGAAGCATCTGGACGATGGATCATGTAAAATTACACGACCCATGTGTAGCAAACAAGAATCCCTGAGCCTGCAGGGCCTGCACATAGGATATAGTACATTATTTATTATAAAATGTATGGTTTTCATCAAAATATATTATCAAACTTGAGGAGCAGTTTTCTCATCACACACACAAACCAGTTTTGACTCTCTCACATGCACTGCTATGATAGAGGGGTGTAAGAGATTATAACTGGAAGTGATATTTAATATGAAAACTCTTTCCTGTTATTCAGCAACACTGCTAAAGGACGGAGGACTACAAGTTTTGGGGTTTGGACACAAAAAAATAAAGCGCCCCACAACGCAGTTTAAAAATGTCACGAGAAGTTTGCGCTAAATGAAAACCTAATTAATAAGAAATTAAATCTATAAAAAATACATATTTACTCCATAATAAATGTTCACGTTTTTTTTTTTTTAAAAGGGGTTTGAGCGTTTTATCATGAAAAAATGATGTGGCCTGCATATACATGTATAATATACATCGTACCGGTCTTGAACTGCTCCAGACATGATTTATACTGAACCCATGTCTCCCCCAAAGAGACTTCCCATCTCTAAAGTTGGAACAGTCACAGTCAACAAACCACGGTGAGAACGTGTAAAACCCATGGGTTTGGCTCTACAGTGTTTAATGCTGCATTTCCATATGACTTTGTGAAACGTACTAGTTGTACTCCAATAGACCATGGAGCCCTAACATAGACATTTGTATGCACATCCACAAATCATTTACACGCATTAATCAGTGAATTATGAAAGTGGATCTGCACCAGATGAGAAATATAATAAAAAAGGTAATACCCTTGTAATTTTGGCCTGCTTTAAAATTCAAAACATTCACTCGCTCTCTCTCTCTCACACACTCTCTCTCTCACACACTCATGAACTCTTTCTTACACTCTCGCTCTCGCACAAACTCACACTCTCTTGCGCTCTCTCACACTCTCTCTCACACTCACTCCCTCGCTTACACTCTCCCTTTCATACACTCTCACCCCACCCCCCCCAGTCACTGGACGGAATCAGACATTGAGGTGGATCCTCTGGTGGCGTTTCAGGTTGCACTTCTGCGTGAAGCCCTTCCCACAGGCCATGCAGCAGTAGGGCCTCTCCCCGGTGTGCACGCGCCGGTGCGCCTTCAGGTTGCTCAGCTTGGTGAAGCTGCGGCCGCACAGCGAGCAGCTGAAGGGCCGCTCCCCCGTGTGCGTCTGCAGGTGGGCCCTCAGGTTGCTCGAGTCGGCGAAGCACCGGCCGCACTGGCCGCAGCGATGCCTGGGGCCCTGAGGGACCGAGCCGAGGCCCGAGAGCAGGCCGGCGTGCTGGGAGCCGGGGGCTTGGTACTGGGCTTTGCCGCCCGCCGTGGGCAGGCAATTTTGGGCGTCGGCCGTGAATTGTTTGCCGCCGAGGGCGGCCGCCTGTGCCGAGTGTGGAGACGGAGCCGACCTGAACGAGGACGGGGTTTTGTGGTGGATGCCGGCGCTCGCGGCGAGAGAATGGCCCGTGATTGCACCGGAGGAGACGGTGAGATGGGTCCTCCTGATCGGTCGGTAGGGTCGGACGGCGGCCTTCAGCGCGAGACTCGTGCCCATTTTGAAATGCCGCTTGGCGGCTTCCTGCACTTTGGCCCGATGGGAGATGTAGCCGTGGCCGGGAACGTTCAATCTCACCTTGTGGTTCTTCAACTGACACGAGGGGAACGCGATGGCCGAGTCTGTTGCCTGTTTGCCCAGCCGCGCCTCCTCCTCTTCCTCGTCCGAATCTAAAACAATCTCCTGCTTGATAACCACATCTCCCGCTTGGCTCATTTGTAGTCTTGCCTCAGACGAAACGGGCTGCATCAGTTCATGGTCCATTCGTTTTAGGGAATCGCTTGGAAGGGCTGCGTCAGAGTCGTTGGCAGTATTTAGTATGTGGTTATGCAAGAGAGACAATCCCCCTTGTTCGGAGTCCATGTCCAAGGGCAAAACAAAGTCTTCTTGGTCCTCAGGGAAGGTGTTTGTAGAAGAGAGCCCGTTCTGTCTGCCGGTCCCTGGTGACTCTTTAGAGCTTCTCGCTGTCTGTGCAGATTGTAAATCTGACATTTCATCAAGGCTGTGAAATGTAGATCCACTTACACCTGTAAGATAAGTGAGAAATGGAGATCTTATTGGAAAAACTCAATAAAGTGAAACATATCTTGTAAAGGCTAAATACAGTTGCATGCTTAGCACAACTATTTTAATGTATCACATTATTAGTAATAACACAGAAGTACACCATTTTTTTCCCCAAAAAGTTAGAGCGATTCACAGCGCATGTATCGAGTGAATAGATTACACATGGTTTGTGGCAGAAAGACTCCCCTGTTCAGTGTTACTGAACAGGACACTTCCTTTTCTCAAATAGAAGTAGATATATTACGAGACTGTCTGAGTGAGAGTGTTGTAAAATGGAAAGCAAACGAGCATACATCCACAGTCCGAGGTCTTCAAAGTGCAACTTTTTGGCCAATACGGCAACTCAACAGTCTGCCTTAGACATAAGTTTGGTGTGTCGGTACCTTTAAACTCTCAAGGCCTGAATTAGTTTTCCTCTTGCATGTAAGAGGGATAAAAAGGCCCATGCATGATACATTTATTTTAATTTCAACAGGCGAATTTAAATCAAACCATGCAAACTGCTTCTTCCAATAACAATTTGTATTCATGGTTCATTGTATATTAGATTTTTGCGTTCGATTTACTGGGTCGGAAATCTGAGCAAATCTCTTGCTGGTTATAATAGTCTCAAAGAAACGTTATAAACGCCTTAAAGCGCAGTATACTCATTAAATACAGCAAATGAATTCATTATATCCCAAAAAAGTATCTTGTAAGGATTGCTGAAGAGATCTCACCGTCGTTTAAAACCCCCAGGACTTCTTGGTGCTCGACTGAACAAGGCAGCTGGGCCTCATTCTCCACCTTCACAACCACATCAGACTTCTCACTGGATTCCTGAATAGGAACAGAAAACAGTATAAACAAACGCATTGGGCACAAATATGCTGTAAAAAGTCAACCATATTTATCTCAGAGTGTTTATCTGCAGCGTCTCCTATACTGATTTAGCATCGACCTAATTTGCTAACTCCTGCAGGTCAGGTCACCCACCTGTGAATGACTCAAACCGTTGAGACTGTTGGGGAGCTTTTCAGACACCTGTGCCGTCCTCGCGTTTGTCAGAACTTTCTGTCCACAGCCTTTTACATGATGGTCCATAAAGATTATCTCCTGTTTCAATCGACACTCTTCTGTGACACCTGAACCTAAAGCAAAAAACAACACACTTTGTTGAGTACAACAACAGAGAAGAAGACACCTACTGTATCAATGACACAATCGAATAGCCAATAACAGTATCCCTCAAATCAACAACAAATTACAAATACAAAACATTGTACTTGCCGGAATTCAGTGTTTCAAGCCCATCTTCAGCCCCATATGGGGATGAACTAAAAGGATCATCTCCACGGTTAAAATGGCATTCATCACTGGTCCTCATCATAAAGTCCCCATCGCCCAGTCTGCTCTCTGTCAGCTGCAGCTGCACCTTCAGAGACTCCACCTCGTGACACCTGCTCTTCAGCTGCTCGAACAGCCCGTCCTCCACCAGCCTGGTCACCTCGAACATCGCCGTCTTCAGGATGGTCTCCATGACATCAGACAGCTGAGTCTGGAACCCGGCGATCAGGGTGTCCATGTCTGACATGATGGAGATGGTTCCCCCCCTAATCCTTAAACTGTGGTAGATGTTTGGGTTTAAACCAATATGATGATGCCCGGAAGTTCTTAAAAACTGCAATATGACTATATATGTCTCTTTATATGACTATGCGTAGTACTTATAATATACATTCATACTAATGCCATGTACCACTGGAGAGCCCTTTCATCGTTAGCGTTAGCACGTTAGCTAGCATTAGACGAATATTTAATCACCGAGGGAACAAATCCATCCACCAGTAGAAGGCAAAGGTCGGGAGATGGTTTTCGTCTTCACGACGTTAGTGTACTACTCGTCAGATTAATGTAAACTAGCCGGATGGACGTAAAGTACACATGCTATTCTGGAATAAAGCTAGCGCTTTTTTTCCTCTGAAACTTTATTGATCTACTATGGTTGAACACATTGGCCCAAAATGGCAGGCATATAGAGACATTGTGAAATTATATTATAACTTTATATAAATATTTGAGTCTAAAGTTGAACATGTTGGGATAGTATATGTATTTTTTTAAGTCAGCCATTCGTCAGTTTTTGTTATTGTTTACGTACGCGTCAACCCGAGGGTACGGTAGCCGCTTGGTGCTTTTTAAGCGATTAACAAAACGCGTTTTACACTTAATCCTACTGGCTGTTTATACGCTGCATCCTCAAACGGATACAATACATGCATTACTGCAACGCCGTTTTCAATTAAAGCGTATTGTTATTTTCTTGTTCGTCGACCAAAGCTAATTTCCCTGGGGCTATACCCCTAAATCATCTATTACTTTGCACATTTTAAAAAATATCATACTGGCTGTCCAATGTCAAAGCAGGACAATGTGTGTTTCAACCCAGATTCAGCTTCAATGTAATACAATCAGTGATGTAATTACCGTATTCAGAATTTTATTAAAATGTTTAAATGAACAGCAATACACAGTATGTAGTAACAAGCATAAATGTAGCCATGGTAAAGAGTACAAATCAAACATATCCAAATATAAAAACACATTACAGATATTCTGAATATTTCGCCACCAAAATAAATGGTTTATACAAACAAATAAAAAAACGGTTACAGAAGAATATAATGAACCTTAATGACAGCAATAAACTGGAATGGACTTTAGACCATGAAATCTTCATTTCCTATAATGCAAAAACAAGTCTTTTGATTGTGACACAAATTATCTCTGATGCCGTACAGCTCAATCCAGCCACACATAACATTGAATACACTGTTTGTTGATCCTCCAATTACTCAAAATACAATATCCCATTGAAAATGTGGCATCATGGAAGCAAAAATGACATCTCACTAGCTCTAAATAATATAATGCAATCACAATTGAAAAAATAAAATAGCAACATACCAAAATACTAACATCAATAAAAGTGAATACAAGGACACTCGTTTAAACACATACAATCTCAAAGATCGGACTTGTGTTTGCGCTGATGCGACTTGAGGTGGTCCAGGCGTTTGAAGCTGAGGCCACACAGAGCGCAGCAATACGGTCTCTCCCCCGTGTGGGTACGTTGGTGGACCTTCAAAATGTCTGCCCGCGTGAAGCTCTTATCGCACATGCTACACCGGTGAGGTTTCTCCTGCGTGTGAATGCGTCTGTGTAACTTGAGATTCCACAGGCGGCTAAACTTGTTCCCGCATACAGTACAACAATATGGCTTGTCACCAGTTTGGTTGCACTTGTGTGACTTCAGGTCAGCGATGCCGGGGAAGCCCTTGCCACAGTGGTTACAGAGGTGCAGCCCTTGCTCAGAGTGGATCCTCTGGTGGACTTTAAAGCTATGGGCTTGGGTGAAGGTCTTTCCACACTGATTGCATGAGTACGGGGGTCGTTGGCCCACGCTGTGCGTCTGCTGCTTATGGGCCTTCAGAGAAGAGGAGTCGGGGAAGGACATGGAGCACTGATTACAATTGTGCTTCCTCCCTCCCCGTCCTCCCACCTGAACTTGCACCCTCTCTCCCATATTTAGACTTTGGATGAAGGACTCAGAGGGCCCGTAAAGATCCTCTGCACGGCCCTGCTGCAACGACGATTCGCCGTTGTGTTGTGCGTCTTGCCCCCGGAAGCCCAGTCGACTGCCTGAAGCACCGGGCGTGTGCTCTGGGTACAGGGCACTCTGGTCCTGAAGGTAGCCCTCTTCGTTAATCAGCAGACAACTGAACCCTCCGCTCACCTCTATATTGGCCCCTGAGGGGGACTCGGTGGGTGAGCACATCACACCTCTTCTGCTACTACTACTCTGAGGGTGGCTGAGTGGGTAGGACTGATGAGGCTCCGTCCTCTCGAAGGCCCCCATGTCGTCCTCATAATGGCCGATGTAACTCAGGTCCTCACCTACGCGGCTGGGCGGGGACTCGTTGGAACCGTCCATGCCACCGATGTCTAGCACATTGCCACTGGCACACTCGGTCCTTTCAAAGCCGCCGAGGTCTTCCATGCCGTAGGTGTTCTGGTAAAGGGGTCCGGCCGGGCCCGGTGAGTGGGTGTCGGGACTTTGTTCCTGCCTCTGGCTCAGGCCAGGCTCCCAGTCCTTCTGGCAGCGTTGGATGGCTGTGTCACTGATGTTTTTAGAGGGACTTGTAAAGGCGGCCCCCTCGGTGCCTGTAGGGTCAGAGGATACGATATACAAATTAGACATCAGACATATTGGTTCGGCCAGCAAAAGATATCTGGTGACCAAGATTACAATGTAAAATTAGAGATAATGTTTAGTATATGCTACACGTGAACCTCCTAAGACGGCGCAATTTGATTGGTTCGCCATCTCGGGATATTGGTAAATATCCCACGATTGAGATCTCCAACTCTTGATATCACAAAATGTCCGCTGACGTTCATCTCGTCATGCTAATAAAAACAAATAAACCGCAAATAAAACAAATAAATCCCGGCAAAAAGTGTTGTTTTCTTGTTTATCTTGTTTATTTTTGGAGTGTTCACGTGTAGTATATAGTAAAACAATCATTCACCTCAGGCCATGAATAGTGGGGAATAGCCCCACTATTCACTTTTAGTATTCACAATAATTGTTAAATATTGTCTCGTATTCTACGTGACAAAACTGACCATTTAAGTTGATTCCCCATCTCTCTGTGAGCTCGCTGGTGTCCGGGGTGGGAGTGATGCAGAGGGCTTCTTCTTTGGGCATGCGATCCAGATGTTCTCTGCTGGTGTTTGTGGACTAACCAAGCGGAACATGGAAAAAAGTTACAAGTTACTCAATATATTGCTCATACACATTTTTATATTTGCCTTGCGATTATCGGCTAACATAGATAGCTGGTTTCTGTCCAGATTTGCAAAGGCAGTTAGATTAAAAGAATACCTTTGGTGATACACTGGTGTCTGATTTGTCGTGCTTGGATCTCTGCATGGATCTCTCTTCCCCGTTGGCACGGCAACCATGAATCTCCTCTTTCGACGCTTTGTCCAATTTCTGACTTTTTTCTAAACCAAAGCGAGAAAAAAAACATATCACTGATGTGGGATGAACAATACATCTGCAATACAACACCACGTCATCTCATCTTCTCACTTAAAACTGGTTACTTCATTAAATCAAGTATGGATTAGTTCCATGACCTGTCCGGTCTTTTCCTCATGGCATGGCCTTGATACATCCTTATCATCTTAACTTAACATCCTGGGTGGCATGTGGCTCAGGAGGTAGAGCGGGTTGGCATGTAGCCGGAAGGTTGCTAGTTCGATCCCTGTCTCTTCCTAGCTGAGTATCGAGGTGTCCCAGAGCAAAGCACCTATACCTAACTTCTCGTGACGAGCTGCCTTGCATGGTTGACACCGCCGTCAGTGTGTGAACGTGTGCATGAATGGGTGAATGTTGGGCAAAGTGCTTTGAGTGGCCACTCGTTAGAAAAGCGCTGTATAAATGCAGTCCATTTATCTTATCACAGTTCATCACAGAAGACTAACCTGTCTTAACGGCTGAGGAGGATCTGGCCTCACCTCCATCGGCGTCGCTGGACTCCCCCACTCGCCCACAGTCCACACACCGTCCCCCGTCCCGGTCCCTCTCTTTCCGCCGCCCCTCGGACCACTTCAGCCGCCGCTTCAGGGACTCCACCTTCAGAATCACATTTATTACAGCTTATTGTACAAGTACACAAGAGTGAGTCGTAGTAAAGTGCAATGTAAGTGTAGAGTGTCATGGTGCACCTGCTCCCGGCTGCGGGTAACCTCCTCAAGGAAGCTGTCCTCCACCAGACGGGTGATCTCGTACATGGCAGCCTTGAAGACCGTCTCCATCACGCCCGAGAGCTGGGACTGGAACGTGACGATCGCCTCGGACATCTTTGTAGTTCTTTGTGGTTTGTAGTTCTTTGTAGTTTTGGATGCCCGAGTTTAGCCCGGTTTTTACACGAAACACTCAATAGCTTTCAGTTTGAGACAAAGAAGGGTTGCTGGGCGTTCACGGATTTCAAATGACTTACTTTCTGGCTGGATTTAGATGCACTTCCCGTCCAGAAAGGACCCGTTCATCGGTGTGTTACCGAACCACCACAACCCCTGTAGCTAAGTTGCTAAGCTAATCGAGTTATTACATTAGATTGTGCGCCTCGGCGATGTTAGAAAGCGAAGATGTCAGAACGAATAAATAAATAATTAAAACATTTTAGACCACGGGGAAAGGCG
Organism: Gadus morhua; assembly: GCF_902167405.1. Lineage (NCBI taxonomy): Eukaryota > Metazoa > Chordata > Actinopteri > Gadiformes > Gadidae > Gadus > Gadus morhua. Next base: position 27,742,332 of record NC_044050.1, on the reverse strand, counting down.
AATATGACGGAGATATATCGTTCGACGATGAAAAGAGAAGACCATTTGCCTCAAATCTGCCTGCATTTCTATAAACAATAACTCTTCCGGGATCAAAAGGAAAACTACGGAATGGGAGGCAGGACAATCTTGGTTGAAGCGAAGCAGCACCCCGGCGGCAATGGTAAATAAAACTAATATATAAGATGTATAATTAAATATACAGTATTTTTCTTACCCGTGGCCACTCAAAGACCTTGCCAAATTGACCTAACATTCATAGCCAGCTCGTCGGGAGCTGTTAGCTCAGGGACACCTCGACACTCAGATAGGAGGAGCCGGAGATCGAACCAGCAACCTTCCGGTTACCTGCCAAATTAACTCGCACGACCTCCTGAGCTGCCCCCGATGGCATGACTACCGTACCCACGTTAGTTCACGACTGTTTTATGTTTTATAACTCTATGCGTTTTGTTTTCGATTGAGTGGGATTATTGGGAGCATTTCACTTAATCCATACTACGATGCTCCTCAAACAAAAAAGGAAACGAATCGCTTTTCCCACTTCGGTCCTCCAAAACAAGCTACAAATGGGAACGAGGAGGGGGTTAAAATAGCATATTTTATTGAATTGTTTTCCAATAGAAAATAGAAAGATGTCGGGGGACGAACGTCAAACGAGACAACTGACTGCCGCAGAGACTGCTGCATCTTTGGACACTATGGTCCATGAGTTCAAAGAAGAATTATCCAGAATCTTGCAGGAGAACGAAGAGCTTAAATCAAAATGCAGTTATTTAGAGCTTCGGTTGACTAAACAACCGAAACCTAACATCCAGGCAGTGGACTCTGAACATGGGACAACTTGTGACAAAGGAGTCCAGTGTGGTAATGTACCTCCATAGCTTTTACTGAAAACTATATTTAAATGTTGTGTTGTATATTATGCAGTCAGTTCTATGGATTATTGTGTATTGTGTCATCCTGACCCGATTTACTTAACATAGTGTTAAAGCACATGAGTATGTTTTCATTTGTGTTAACATTTAGGATTTCAGTTCTTCTTTGGTCTTCCCATGAACTACATTAAGTAAATGTAATGTGCAACTTCAACACACCTGTACTCAGTAGATCCGTGTTAAGAACCAGTTCAAGCGGGATAATTCAGGATTCTTGCTCAGGACACTAATGTTATATTATAGATAGGCCTACATAATAATGTGACTATAGTTAATCATAAAGTACAGTAGGGCTTTGACTCCGAACTTCGTTATTCGAATATAATTCGAATATCAAAAAAATAAATCAAAATTCGAACGAATATTAGGCAGCCCTATTCGAACCTGTTATGGGCAGGCCAAGAGGGAGAGACGTCGGATAACCCGACGCAGTCTATTCATAATATTGTAATGACCACGGAAGAGGCAGTGAATGAAGTATTGATTAGACAGCGAGTTATTAGAAACCCAATAAACCGTTGGAACGCGCAAGACCGGTAACCATAGCAACGCCGGTAAACAAACCTTGCGAAGCCCAATCCAGGTCTTACTGAAGGCATTAAAAGGTCAAAATATTATTAATAAATATTCGAATATTGATATTAATAAACAAACGAACTTCGAATATGATTTTTGGGCAAAAAGTCAAAACCCTGTTACATCTGGTTCTCTAGTTATTGTTATTCTTTTACGGAAATCCCATTTGACTCCATAGGAAATCAATTGAAACCTATATCCTGCAAGCCCAAGCCTGCAGGATCTCTGCACACTCCGGGGAATCAGCATTTATCGGTTTAGGGTCGAGTGTGCTTTGTTTGCTTATAATCGATGCATCAAGAGGCTGCCCATTGCATAAGCCATCGGTTGGGGCTTTGCCTTGTCCAGCTCCCCCTATGAACGCAACCCTGCTCAGGTCCAGCACCTCCCCAACTCACTCTAACAACTTGTTAGCACAAGTTCAAGTAACATCTAGCTGCAGCCCCGGAGAAGCCCCTGGCGTGTCACACGTCTGGGATGAAGGAAGTTCTCCTGGCGGGACGAAAAAAAGAAAAAAACGAGAGAGACGCGCGTTTGAGTTTCACTGCCCAATCGGTACCTGAAACCTGATTTGTTCGTAACCTAACCATCAGCCTAGCCATAACCTTAACCCCTTAACCTATTCATGGCCTTAACCATAACCGTAACCTCTTAACCTATCCATGACCCTAACCATTACTCTAACCATTACCTCAACTCAACCCCTAAAGCTAACCATAACCCTAATAATAACCCCTTAACCGTAACCATAACCATAACCTCGAACACTTACCATAACACCTAAACCTTACCATCACCCTAACCATAGCCCTAGCCATAACCTTAACCCTAAACTTAACCATCACTCTAACCATAACCCCTAAACCTTACCATAACCCTGAGCTTAACTGGGTGAATTTGCCACTGTAAACCCAATGAGCCAGACTAGGTCCTGAGAAGTGGAGCTGGACTAGCTCTCGCTCCGCCCTTTCGGCTCTGAGGTGAGCACCACTTGGATTAACCGGCAGCGAAATAGACAGAAAATTATGAAGGAGTAGGTGGCAATGCTTGTTTCCGTTTTTAGTATTTTGACGCAATTAAAGTATTTAATGTTAGCTTGTGTAGTATCCTTCCCGCACTATCACGATGATGTGTGTGTAGAAGACAAGTACCCAATTATGCAATGGTTTTAGACTTCAATCTCTTTGCAGTTTCTCGCCAAAACATACACGTTATAATAATTTCTATGGAGCTGGATGGGACTCTATCCTGAGAGCATCAATGACTACAGTACGAGATGGGGCTAGCCAGTAGTTTGTTTTTATTCTACGATATTGTGATGTGTGTGATGCCAACTAGCGTAGCTCGCAAGCTGTGTTGGGACTGTCGATAGTACGATTATTATCAATAAAGAGAGGCGAATGGGCTGGCAACGGAAAGCATTTTTTATTTGTACTAAATATATTTATATATTATAGTTATAGGATAGGATTTTATACATTTGCAATTTAAACCTTCACATGGATCTGATAAATCTGTAGTTAAGCTATAATGTATATTTAATGTTCTCTTCACATGCACAACCATTTGTTCTGTAGTCCTTTGCAAAAGATATTTTGATTCCAGATATAACACATAAATCACAAGAAATTATCATTAACATTAAGCTATTACTTATGAATAGCCTGTTCTTAAATGTTTGTATCTTAATTTACTGCCATTCAATATTTAGAGAGTAGAACATGTATTTCTCAATTTGAATTAAAAATTCAAAATAAATTGTGTTTGTCATTTTAACATATTCAAAGTCAGCAATTTTATAGTATGTTGGTGTTATAATTTGGGTGGTGTACTAATTCGTTATTTTTGTACCAGACCTCTGTTGCAATGAACAAGGGTTCAGAAACTCACTGCAAGGAAATATGGAGCAGAAAAAGGCGGATCAGAGGAGGGGAGGTTACCAGATCCAGCAGTTCCCTTTGAATATTCATGGAGAAGAACCTTTAATCAAGGTATGTGGGACACCTGTGTTTGTGATTTATGTACTGATAACCTTATGTTATGGTCTTTGTTTTTGTATTCATTTTTTGGTTGTATTTCTTTCTTTTTATTCAATCTATTCAATGTTCATAAACCCTGACCAGGATGAGATTCTGGAGCCAGGCCTGGTCCACACAAGTGTACCCAACGACGTTCCAGGTAAAATTCCTGCCTTTACACTGTGTGTGTGTGTGTGTGTGTGTGTGTGTGTGTGTGTGTGTGTGTGTGTGTGTGTGTGTGTGTGTGTGTGTGTGTGTGTGTGTGTGTGTGTGTGTGTGTGTGTGTGTGTGTGTGTGTGTGTGTCTTCAATTTGTCCACAAGGGGGAGCAAGCTGAAGTGTGTGTGTGTATTGGCTTTTGTGCCTTGCCCATGCAAGCCTCTTTGTGTCTGTCCACAGATTCAGTGACTCCCCTTGAAAAAGGCCAGGAAGATGACCACAACAAACTAACAGCAAGAAACATGTTGTGTCACTTTGAAAGGGTTGAAGAATCTGAACTTGATTCTCCACCAGAAGAAGGGCCATCGCAAAAGATCTCTCAGGAAGTTTTCAGAGTGGATGAATCCATGGCAAATAAAAATAATGTTACAGTTCAGACATCTTCTAACAGGGAGGTTAAATCTGAACATCTCATCCAGTTATCAGATGAATTGTCTGCCTCAATGAAGGGTGAATCTTGCGATTCCGGAATCGGCTTGAAAGAAATCGGGGTTGATGTCCAGACAGAATCATCAGCACAGACAAACGAACGCAGAGGTCCTCTGATAATTAGAGGGAAGGGCAAAGTTCCGTATCCACACGTTAATCTTGCCATCAGAAATAGTTTGTCAATCATTTCCACGGCAACCTCTAGCAGAAGCCGGCCACCACAGAAGGCCAGTCTATCTGAGCTCCAAATCCAACCTGAAGCAGAAACCGGTCCAGTATTGAGACTCCCGGGTAGGAGGCCTAGGAGCTTTGTTAAACAACTGCCATTGCAGGGGACTATGTCGCCCCCTCTAACATCTGATAGTTGTACAGCCAAAAAGGCATCGGAGAGTCCCTCCAAACCTGTCGAGTCAGATCAACATGGTCGTGTTCCCTGCTTGGCAGCCTCTTTCCCTTTAGGGTACTTTTCAGAAGATGCAGAACTATCCGGTTTACATCAAGCATACAAGGAGATGGAGGAAAACGTTGTTCCCTCAGCAGCTGAGGGTTTGGGACCCCCTCTGTCGGAGGTACCAAAATCCAAATCCACGGGAACAAGGAAACCGAGTCACAACCCAAAACGACAGGAGGCACTGCTACAGGTTGAAGCCATAAATCCTCAGACCCCCACATTAGACGCATTCGAAAAATCCTCCTCTCAGCCAAAGATGGCGGTGCCAGCCCAAACACAGAATATGGCTGGTTTTACATCCTCAAATATTCCTTTGACACCAAGCCTTTTTATATCCTCTGTGTCTCTTCAAACAAAAGCCAAAGACTGTGCTTCTTATCCCTCTGCTTTAGTTTGCCACATGTCCAACAGCCTGCCTACTTTAGATCAATCCACCAAAATACACTCTGTTCCTCAACTTCCTTCCGGTACCGGAAATTCAGATGTGTCTGCCAGTACTCCATTTGCAGTGGTCCCTTCCAAAACTTGGTCAAAGTCTGTGGTCATTATTTCAAAATCAAACAATGCATCGGGAACAACATGTCCAAGAGCTCAGTCACGTCTGCAAAACTCTTTTACATCGATATCCAAAGTAGAAGCATCCTGTGATAGGTTAGGTGTTTCAAACACAAAGGACGTACCTGAAACTAAGTTTGCTTCCACTCCAACAATAAAGCAAGGGAAGTCATCCAACCTTACAGATATTGAGGAAAATGCAGCTTGTTCAAACACAGAAAACATTTCCTTTGCATCTGAAAGACCATGTTTTGTGAACTGTGGGCCAAAGTCTTTTCCAACAACCCTCCCCAAGGTTCAGCCCTCAACAGTTGCATCAACCCAGACAGCGTCATCCACTATCAGAGAATCGTGTTCGGATTCTAAGACATCACCTGTGTCTAGTCCCTCTAGCTCCAGCTCAAACAAGGCTTCTACAAAGAGACACACTGTGAAAGCATTGAAGCAGGTTGCAAAGGAGAAAACAAAGGCTGCCCCTATCCCCCTCAACAATGACCCGGTTCATCCCCTCCCAGAGATCACTAAAACCCATTTTTTTGTGCAGCTGTCCATGGCCCCGGTGGTTCCCTGTCAGCAAAAGGTATTGCTATATTTGGGCGGATGTCATTTTTCAATACATTTCTGCTTAGTTGATCAAAGTATTATACATTTTTTACAGATGAATATGACATCACCAGTATAAAAAACCGGTCATTCATTTCTACTTTCAGGGATCCCTCAACGATAGTGTGGATTGTGTAGTTGCAGAGACGGCGACACATAATACCAAGCGCCGGTTACAAAAAGGTTTTGTAAAACGACTTAAAGGAGCAGGACCTTCCCACGGTGCGGAGACGACCAGTATACCCACAGAGGACGTTCTCATAGTTGAACATTTGGAGACGGATGAATACCACTCTGATAAGGCAGGAGAGCTCGCCCAAAAGCCAGATGCTGGGAGTCCAAAATGCAACACTAATAAACCAACTCCCTGTGGTCTCGAAGGCCTTAGATCAGTAACAAACAAATTGAGCTCTTCTACTAAAAAGCGTAGATTAAATCCAGAAAAGCCAAGACCTGAGGAGAGTGTCGGTTTGGTCAACAATGCTTTTACTTTGAGGACAATAAAGACTGAGGCAGTTTGGATACCACCAGTACTAGAAGGCAGTAAACCTGAACTGGGAAATGATAGCCGCTGCGACCGGCTTCCTACAAAGTGGTCAACTAGATACGCAACTCGTAAACGGCTCACCAGTCCTCGTCTTGTCACACGAAAGCATCGGCCACCCTTCACTCAGTCTGGTTCCAGTTCCAGTTCCTACAACAGCCCCTCTGCCCCAAGAACCGGCAGGTACTCTCACCGGGGGTCTACCCACCCCACACCTGCAGAAACGTCCCCCCTCCCGTCGACATCGCAGCCATTCTCGTTCAACAGAGAAAGTCTGCTCAGAAACCAGTGTGAACAATGTGGCCGTGTCCTCAGCAGCAAAGCAGCCCTGCAGAAGCACGTCGGCCTCCATTCAGGCAAGAAGCTCTTCTCCTGCTCCCTCTGCAGCCAGATCTTCCCAGACCCGCAGGCGCTAACTCGACACGGACGGGTGCACCGCAACGGGAAGATATACATTTGCCCACAGTGCAACGAGGGTTTTGCGTACAGATTCGGCCTCACTCAACACCTGCAAATGGTGCACAGTAGAATAAAACCCTTTGTTTGCCACATCTGCCAGAAGAGCTACTTCTGGAGGAAAGATTTTGAATCCCATTTCCGAGTCCACAGCGGAACCGCACGGCAGTTCCCGTGCAATCTCTGTGACAAAAGATTCAACCGGAGAGTGGAACTGGAGGTCCATCTGAGGAGCCACAGCAGGGAGAAGAGGCATTGGTGTCCGTACTGTGGAAAGGAGTTCCTGGACTACAGCAACCTGAAAAGGCACAAGTACACCCACACCGGAGAACGGCCCTACGCCTGTGCCCACTGCACAAAGAGCTTTGTACAGTCCGGACACTTGAAGAAGCATTTAAGGAATGTTCACAAGGTTGATGTGTACGCTGATTTGCAATAGGTCTGTGGCATTGTTAACTGTAGCAATATGCTAGAAGATATGACCCCACCTGATGAATACAATGAGTCCTGCAATTGTATTGCAGTGCAAAGGTTCAAGCACTAAAGTAAATGTTTGTTCGTAAGCTATTGATTAAATTCAGAAGTGCTAAGTTCTAAGTCAAGTATCGTTGTTTCTGTTCTCGATCATAAAATCGATATTGATATAACCAAACATTTTGAAAGCATTTAATTGTCTTTGAAATCTGGTGCAGCAGTTTATCAGTTGCATTATGTGAGACGGAGTTAAAAAAAATTGTTTACAACATTATTATTTCATTTGAATTGATCCTCTCATGTGGTGCGTTCTTATTCTCAAAAGGTATTTAAGCAAATATTTTAAGTTATGATTGTAAATTCATAAAAAAAAACACATGTACAATTATTTCTAACTCCTGGCATTCAAAGCGGCCAGCAACAGACACAGCAACAACAGCGGGCGGGCCAGGCCAAGGGAGGGAGGGCCCACTGACGGAGCGATGGTTGGTGGGGCGATGGAGTGGAAACATTTTCCCACGTTGCCCACTTTATCGACGACCACGATTTCAGCGATCTGCGAGCAGCAGGAGGCGTTGTAGGAGGCCTCGATGTCGAGGTTGGTCAGAGCGTCGTGGGAGAGGACTCCGTCTCCCTGCCGCAGAGTGATGCGGTCGATGCCCGTCCCTTTACCGTCTGTGACGTTGGCGGAGAGATCCCAGCGGAAAGACGCGCACTGAGACACGTCCGCTGGACAGTCGTCCGCCGCGACTCTGTCTACTTTACACGTTGGTCGGACAAAGTCTGTAATCTGGAAAGGACATGAAGCAGTCTTAGTATGTATAAATATTATATTTAATCATAAAGGACTACTGTTAGCCCAGTACGGAAGACGATTAGGGCTACATGGGATATTTTTTTATACCGCGGTGAAGTTAGTTTTAGGTTGGATATTCGACAGATATTCAGTCCAGTTCCAGCCGCGACTTCACGGAGATTTGCCCGGCAATAGCAGCAGGAGAACGGTTAGCACACCTCGCAGAGCCTCGCGGTGAATCGCTAGAAACTGATTTAGGGACCGTCAATAAATTACTTCACGTAAATATATCAATACAAAATACTTGCAGTTTTTTCAATAGCTTCCATGTGACCCAGTGACTCGAAACCAGTATCTAATTGTATTATTAAACCCTGAGAATAAGACACACCACTTGTTATGGTATTTTAGTGCTTCCTCTATTTTATATGAATATTAATAAGCAGGAATTATCATATTTCTTTCAATAGCTTCCATGCCACGTGACCCAGTGACTCCAAACCAGTATCCAATTGTAGAACTAAAGCCTACGATTAGGACACACCACTTTTTATGGTATTTTAGTGATTTCTCTATTTTATATGAATATTAATATGCAGGAATGATCATATTTCTTTCAATAGCTTCCATGCCACGTGACCCAGTGACTCCAAACCAGTATCCACTTGTAGAACTAAACCCTGAGAATAGGACACACCACTTTTTATGGTATTTTAGTGCTTCCTCTATTTTATATGAATATTAATATGCAGGAATGATCATATTTCATTCAATAGCTTCCAATACCATAAAAAGTGGTGTGTCCTAATCTTAGGCTTTAGTTCTACAATTGGATACTGGTTTGGAGTCACTGGGTCACGTGGCATGGAAGCTATTGAAAGAAATATGATAATTCCTGCTTATTAATATTCATATAAAATAGAGGAAGCACTAAAATACCATAACAAGTGGTGTGTCTTATTCTCAGGGTTTAATAATACAATTAGATACTGGTTTGGAGTCACTGGGTCACATGGCATGGAAGCTATTGAATGAAATATGATCATTCCTGCATATTAATATTCATATAAAATAGAGGAAGCACTAAAATACCATAAAAAGTGGTGTGCCCTATTCTCAGGGTTTAGTTCTACAAGTGGATACTGGTTTGGAGTCACTGGATCACATGGCATGGAAGCTATTGAAAGAAATATGATCATTCCTGCTTATTAATATTCATATCAAATAGAGGAAGCACTAAAATACCATAAAAAGTGGTGTGTCCTATTCTCAGGGTTTAGTTCTACAAGTGGATACTGGTTTGGCGTCACTGGGTCACATGGCATGGAAGCTATTGAATGAAATATGATCATTCCTGCATATTAATATTCATATAAAATAGAGGAAGCAATAATATACCATAAAAAGTGGTGTGTCCTATTCTCAGGGTTTAGTTCTACAAGTGGATACTGGTTTGGAGTCACTGGGTCACGTGGCATGGAAGCTATTGAAAGAAATATGATCATTCCTGCATATTAATATTCATATAAAATAGAGAAATCACTAAAATACCATAAAAAGTGGTGTGTCCTAATCTTAGGCTTTAGTTCTACAATTGGATACTGGTTTGGAGTCACTGGGTCACGTGGCATGGAAGCTATTGAAAGAAATATGATAATTCCTGCTTATTAATATTCATATAAAATAGAGGAAGCACTAAAATACCATAACAAGTGGTGTGTCTTATTCTCAGGGTTTAATAATACAATTAGATACTGGTTTGGAGTCACTGGGTCACATGGCATGGAAGCTATTGAATGAAATATGATCATTCCTGCATATTAATATTCATATAAAATAGAGGAAGCACTAAAATACCATAACAAGTGGTGTGTCTTATTCTCAGGGTTTAATAATACAATTAGATACTGGTTTGGAGTCACTGGGTCACATGGCATGGAAGCTATTGAATGAAATATGATCATTCCTGCATATTAATATTCATATAAAATAGAGGAAGCACTAAAATACCATAAAAAGTGGTGTGTCCTATTCTCAGGGTTTAGTTCTACAAGTGGATACTGGTTTGGAGTCACTGGGTCACGTGGCATGGAAGCTATTGAAAGAAATATGATCATTCCTGCATATCAATATTCATATAAAATAGAGGAAGGAATAAAATACTATAACAAGTGGTGTGTCTTATTCTAAGGGTTTAGTTCTACAATTGGATACTGGTTTGGAGTCACTGGGTCACATGGCATGGAAGCTATTGAAAGAAATATGATCATTCCTGCATATTAATATTCATATAAAATAGAGGAAGGAATAAAATACTATAACAAGTGGTGTGTCTTATTCTAAGGGTTTAGTTCTACAATTGGATACTGGTTTGGAGTCACTGGGTCACATGGCATGGAAGCTATTGAAAGAAATATGATCATTCCTGCATATTAATATTCATATAAAATAGAGAAAGCACTAAAATACCATAAAAAGTGGTGTGTCCTCTTCTTAGAGTTTAGTTCTACAATTGGATACTGGTTTGGAGTCACTGGGTCACATGGCATGGAAGCTATTAAAAATACTGCAAGTATTTTGTATTGATATATTTACGTGAAGTAATTTATTGACGGTCCCTAAATCAGTTTCCAGCGATTCACCGCGAGGCTCTGCGAGGTGCGCTAACCGTTCTCCTGCTGCTATTGTCGGGCAAATCTCCGGGAAGTCGCGGCTGGAACTGGACTGAATATCCGTCGAATATCCAACCTAAAACTAACTTCACCACGGTTTTTTATATGGAGTTCTGAATTTAATAAATTAATAAAGAGTTCTGACTTCGAGTCAGAATTCTGACTTTAAACTCAGATCTCCAAAAAATTCACATGTGGCATCTTCCGTAGACTAGCGGTTACCAACATTATGCAGATTGGAGCTTACCAATATTGTGTATTTCTAGAGTTCCTTCCAGTACACATATGGAAGGGAGTGGTTACCTTGGTGACAACAGAGAGCCTTAAGACAGCGTAGTTGGAATCAGCTGAGGCAGAGGTCTTGGCCTCTATGGTCAGTGTGACGTCGGTGCCTGATGGTGTGTCTTTAGGTGGTGTGATGGTCAGAGTAGCATTAGCATACTGCCCCGTCGTCAATGGAACACTGGCGTAAAATAAGGAAGCGCGTTTAAATCTTAAATTCAGGTTATGATCTCTAAATGTAGGATGAACCCCAGTAGCTTTAGCCAAAGTAGAAACCCAAAGAAGGTTGCTGGTTATGAAATCATGAATTCAACCTTTAGTTAGGCAGGAACATTTATTTTATACCCTACCTTTTGGGGAATGTCATAGGGAATTCTCTGTTATTCCTGGCGTTGATGGAACATGGCCCGCCAGCGCCCTCCGTCATCACGCTGAAGGGAATGCTCAGCATTTGTCCCGGCTCCACGCTGCTGTCCACCACTGCCTGGGGAAGCACATGCACTTCATTCACTTCATGTCTTTTTTTGTGTATTGTCATCGGATTTGGTTGCTGTATATGCTACAATTATTGACGCTTTTATCCAAAGTGACTTACAATAATTACATTTGTCAGAAGAAGATAAACAACATTATATGTCTGTCAGTACAGTAAGGATGTTCATAGAACCAAGTGCCAAGCACTAACAATCGCTAGGTTAACCCATTCTCCGCATACAACAGAGATAGCTAGGATAAGATGCTACACAATGCTAAGTACTATTTTTATGTGCAAGGACGTATAATATACAATAAGTGCGTAAGAGGGTTTGTGGGGGATGGGGTAAGGGGGGAGGCAAAGACACTTATCCAAAGCGACATGCAGGGAATTCATATCCGTCGGCCGTTTATTGTTGTCTGTGTTTTAAATGAGGCTGACCGTGACGATGACTTTAGAGACGCTCATCTGGGTGGTGGACTGGCGCTGGAACTGACTCCCGGACACCGAGTCCGTCCCCGTCAGGATCACCACAAACTCCCCCTGTGGAACCGCGTCCACCGTGACCAGGATGTCCCCGTTGCCCATGTTGGTCGTCGAGCCTTTGCTCACAGGCCCAGCCCGGGACACCGGAATGAGGCCCACCTCGCCCACCGTGACCGACGCGGGCCCCTTCCGGCCCATCACCGACAGCAACACCATGGCCGGCCGGCCTGAGTTCAAACAGCAGGAGCGATTTTATAATTTTCAATGTCTTTCCATGCATCCGTTGTATCTGTATCACTATAGGGTAATGATTGATTATATAATACTGCAGTAAACACATTTTTTCATCCAAAGCAACTTACAACGGTTCATACACACATTTACACACCGACGGCAGAGTCAACACCACAAGGCGACAGCCAGCTCCTCAATAGCAGGTACGGTGAGGTTTCTTGCTCAGGGACACATAGACTCAGCTAGGAGGAGCCGGGGATAGAACTAGCAACCTTCCGGTTACTAGTCAGCCCGCTCTACCTCCTGAACTACTGCTGCCGCTAATACAATATTTACCTGCCTGTGGACGCCCGGCGATTGGTGCATAACCGGGGTGGGGTCCCCCAAAGGGGACCACAAAGTCATAGATGAAGGTGATGGTATTCTGGCCTAGAGGTTTGAACACACACACACAGGTACATATTACACCTATGCTCTGGTACCCTGGACTCTTAATGGAATAAGTAAGGGATAATGTATAGAACGCCGGTCATTATCGGGAAAATAAGCCCTGACAGGGTGAATTGGATGCGACACAAAGCGAAGGTGTCTTGCTTCGCCATGAAGGGGGTTATTTTCGATAATGACTATAAATATCATCATTCTATAAATGATCACGCTTATTACACGGCTACTTGCCAACGGTGTGTCTTTTTACAATTTATTTGTTACCAGTGCTGTAGTGTTTTTCAGCAGAGAAATGATCCGCCAAAGACGTTGACGTCGCTTAGCAACCGAGTACGCTGGGGTTGATAAGTTACCGGACTTCTTGCGGAGTGAACCGCTTTCCTTGACAGCAGTCAATTATACTTAGCAACGGTGAATTATCAAATACAATTCACCGCTGGAGGTTGTGAAGGGCCCATGCAAGTGAACAGAGCGTTCCAGGGCATTGAGAATACCCATGTAATAACATTCTATAACATGTAACTATTAAAAAAGAACACAGCCAACATTTGACAAGTTATAGCCATAATGACAAAAGATTTACGGGTTTTTTTAATCAGCCTTAGCTGATAACCGATACGCCGATACCGATACACCGATTTCTTGAGCCAATATTTGTAGCCGATAATACCCTGGAAATCCAGAGTTCTCGCGAGAGCACAATTTGAATTTGCTCAGCGAGTCGATCTGGGAACAAGCAATATACTTGTGTATATTCTGGGCCTCCCCTGGCCAAGAACATTAATCAATCACATCGATGAATCAATATGGTGATATTTTCAAATGCATGCATGGTGCCGCCCCTCTAGTTGGGCCATTTTCGTTACTCGTTGCCAGACCCTACAGCTTTCTAGTTGTGGGTCTGGATTTCCAGGCTAAGCCTCCCACAATTTACATCATAAAAATGACACAATGATGATAACAAATGTTACAATGTCTCAATTTAAAAAAAATTACATTTATTGAACTGTCTGTAAATCACACCAAACAAATATTATAAAAATCGGCCGATACTGAAAAAAACTCTGATAATATCGGTCGATCACTAGTCAGGGGAATGTCATAAATATATGGCCTGTTATGCCCCTGTACCTGTAATTTAGTGCCATACATTAAAATTGAATTACATTTACGTAGGGCATTTATCAGATGCTTTTTCCAAAGTGAGTTATAATAATTACATTTGTCAGAAGAAAGAGAACCAACAATATATGGCTGTCGGTACATCAAGAATGTTCATAGAACCAAATGCAGAGCACTAACAATCACTAGGTTAACCCATTCCCTGTGTACAACAAAGATAGCTAGGATAAAATGCTATAGTATAGCCCAGAAGAACCCAAAGTCTCCTCCTTCTGACCTGTGACCTTCAGTGTGTAGGGTTGAGCCGAGGCCATCTGTATCTTCCAAGTTCCGGTCTGCTTATCATCATCCAGACGGATCCTCCACAGGTTCCCAACACTCTGGATCGTCCCCAGGCCACCGCTGAGCTGCGTGTTGTTCTGACTCACACCTGAGGGTTGGTATCAGGTCCAAGTACATTGGTCAGAAGAAGGAGAAACAACAATATATCTCTGCCGGTACGCTTAGGATGTTCATAGAACCCAGTGCCAAGCACTAATAATCGCTAGGTTAACCCATTCCCTGTATACAACAAAGATAGCAAGGATAAGATGCTACACAATGCAAAGCACTATTTTTAAGTGCAAGGACATACAACCAGTGTTGGGAAACTTCACTTTCTACATGAACTAGTACAAATTTCTGTTCACAAATTTTAAAATGAAATAGTTCAGTTAAACGTTCATATTTCAAAATTTTGAACTAAATTCTCAGTTCCAAAAAATGAACTAGTTCATAGCTCCTTTTTGCAATATGTTGCTGTGATTTTTTTTCCGGTATTTTGAACATTGAGCCCCCTTTGCCGTTTGTCTAGGATGAAATAGTTTATATCGTGTTTTATTGCACATTTAGCGCATTTTGTAAATCCCATTGATTTCTGTTGGAAGACTCATTGCTCGTTGGCCGGAAACGGAAAGGGGGCGGGGGGTGTTCACGGGTTGTACTCCTTTTGCTCGGTTCTAGCCCTACTGTTGGGATGGAGAACCAAGCGAAAAGACTACCACCAAACGTAATCAGCCCCCCTTTCCGTTTCCGGCCAACAAGCAATGATTCTAGGAGGTATTCTAGTCCGCTGAGCTATGAGCCAGAGAGCTAACGTTATGGTACATATTTATAATTTGAAATCCGTCTCAGCCTTTATACCACAGATACTCTAGGGTCTATAGCATATAACTGCGTTGTCTGATTACAGTTTAATTCATTTTTCACAATTTAACAGCTCTCGTTCTGAAGAATAATCACTGTGCCATTCGTTACAATGGGAATCGCGACGGTCTTTCAACATAAAGTGTACATATTTATAATTTGAAATTCGTCCCAGCCTTTACACCACAGATACTATAGGGTCTATAGCATATAACCGCGTTTTCTGATTACAGTTTAATGTAACAATAAGCTGACAACCCCGCAACTGCAAATTAAACACATGGAGATAACCATGGCAACCGTTCAAACAACACGGCGTTCTGCGCGCGCATCCGCCGTGTTGATAAACAAATAACCCCCCTATTGAACGACGTTAAACCGAGTGCGCGTGCCGTTCACAGACGCCAGAATGAACGAGTTCACGGTAACGTTCATCAGGCAGTAATACAGTACGTTCAGTTCACGTTCGCCCAAACTATGAACGAGTTCATGAACTATCGTTCAATGAACGCGTTCAGGCACAACACTGTGTACAACATAAAATAAGTGCAGACATTACGTGCCAGCATGTAGTAGGTAAAGTAGTCATTTACACACACCCACACACACGCATATGCACACATACACACTACCATATTCTGGTGCAATGCTAAACTCATGTCTGTTCTCCCACACGACATATATGTTGTGATGGCAACTATAGCGAACTCTAGCGGTCAAATATAATGACGGCCTCAGTCTGCCATTAGGAGAATGGGCCACACCTGCTGGGTTTGGGTTGGTTGTATTCCCTTTGTGGTCCAACCATAGAGCTGGGGTGTGACAACGTATGTATATATTCATAAAATGTGGTTTACTCAAGTGGTCCTTTAGGGCTTGCTAGTAAATCCCTTGGCATGTTGTAATACCTGCAGGGTTGCTAATGCTGAAGGTCATCTGGCTCCCAGTAATGTAGAGCGTGATGTTCTTCAAAGACTCGTCCAGCAGGAACGTGAAGGTCTCACTCCCAGAGCTCCTGGACCGCTGAAGAACGGTCACCTGATAGGAAAGGAAATGCAAGTCTGTGACGTTTGTATTTACGTTTACATTTACATTGAGGGAAATTGCTGACGCTTTCACCCAAAGCGACTTACAACTATTCATACACACACCGACGGCGGAGTCAACCACGCAGGGCGACAGCCAGCTCATCAGGAGTAGTTATGGTGAGGTGCCTTGCTCAAGGACACCTCAACACCCAGTTAGGAGGAGCCGGGGATTTAACTGACCTTTCGGTCAACCTGCACTACCATCCTGAGCTACTTCAGCCTAATTATTACTATTTCTAACTGGAAGGATGCTAGTTCGAGTGTCAAGGTGTCCCTGAGCAAGACCTCACCCTAACTGCTCCTGACGAGTTCGCTGTCACCTTGAATGGTTGACACCGCCGTCGGTGTGTGAATGTGTGCATGAATGGGTGAATGTTAGGCAATTTTATAAAGCGCTTTGAGGGGCCAGTGGTTAAAAAAGTATAAATGCAGGCCTCTAAAGCTGTAGGGCTTTACCAGGGCTGAGGTGGAGGTGTCCAGGATGACTTCGGCGGCTCCAGGCAGATCTTGCTTTGAGACGTGGATAGCCTGGCCCCCAGAAGCCAAGGCCAGGTCTGTGTAGTCGTTGAAGGACGCCTTGACGGAACGCAGTTTCCTGCCTCTGGGAGCTGTGATGTAGATTGACACCTGTAGGGATTTACATTCATGGCATTTAGCAGACACTCTTATCCAAAGCGAAGTACTATGCTTAAGTGCAAGGACGTACAACATACAATAACTGCGTACATTAAGTGCAAGGTTGTACAACATACAATAAGTGTACATAAGTGCCAGGACGTACAACATACAACAAATGTGTGAGGGGGGGGGGGGGGGGTAAGGGGGTAAACTAGGGATTAAAGGAGACTTCCAGCTTTGAACCAAGGGCACGGGGAAGGTGTGGTTCCAAGCTGTGTAGAAGCAGCAGGTGCCTCACCGTTGACTTGGTGCTCCTCATGAGAGCCAAGATTGTGTCTTTGAGATGGATGTCTTTGGCGGTGGCGTCGGTGAACACGAAGATTTGTGAGGAGGCCGGAGCGCCCGTCAAGGCCATCTGGAGAGGGAGAGGGAAAGACCAAACAGTAAATTCACAAGTTTAACCTCTACTATTTAAAGGTCCCATATTAGAACACCAGGTGTGAGTGTGTTTAGCCGCCATTTTGTTTGTTTTAGTGACATCACAAGTGGCCGTGTCCACCTAGATGTCTGACAGATAGATAAGCAACGTTTGCTACAGTCCACTGGGCTGGCTGGTAGACTGATTGTAATGGCTAATCATACTTACACCTGGTGGTATAATTGGGGACCTTTAAAACGTCCTTAATTAAAGCACAGAACAACGGAGAGGCAGAATAACCTGGAGCCCTGAGAGACACATCTCATGGTAGTCACTACCGCCGCCGCTGGCCGTCAGCTTGGAGATCTCCTTCTTCATGACTTCGGGGTCTGTGGTCCTTGTCATTGGTCCGAAGCCTGCATACCCACAGAGGTATAAATAGGAAATAATGTTAAGGGAGCATTTTCTTGCCCTCTGGGGGGCTAGGGTCAGGGGGGGGGGGGTCATACACATATGGCCTGTTAAGCCCTTTGAGACAGTACCTGTGATTAAGGGCTATACTAATAAAATTGAATTTAAGTACATTTGGCCAGATATTTTTCAAAAAAGCTTCCTTTGTCATGTGATCTTTGAATGCAATTCTCTGAATCAATATGCTTTTTAGATGGCTGGTAGCATTATTTAACGCCTGAAACGAAGAAAGGCCTACTGATCAAATAGTCATTTCATGACTAGCAGACGCATTAAAGGTTAAACAATATATATCGCTGTCGTTACAGTAAGGATGTTCATAGAACCAAGTGCCAAGCCCTAACAATCGCTAGGTTAACCCATTCCCCGTACCCATTCCCCCCGTAAGATGCTCCACAACTAAGTACTATAACTAAGCATGACGGACAGTAAGTGCGTACATTAAGCGCCAGGACGTAGAGTATACAATAAGTAAGAGGGGTGGGAGGGGGAGGCTATGTAGTCTAGGTGAACTCTGAACAGGTGAGTCTTGAGTCTTTTGCGGTAGCTGGTGAGTGACTCTGAGTAGGATCCCAAACCAACTCACCGGGGTCGTTAAAGGGGACCAGGATGTACTCCGATGGTTCATCCTGTGTTCCCCTCTTATATTCAATGATCTTGTAAATCATCTCCTTGGCCGCCACGATGTCGTCCGCCATGCTGCCCGTGGTGTCGATGACGAAGCACACCACCGCGGAGCGAGCGATCCCCATCAACCTGGAGGAAGAGGAGGAGGTGGAAGAGGAGGAGGAGGTGGACGACGACGAAGATGAGGAAGAGGAGGAGGAAGAGGAGCTCATGATCACAATGAGTCAAATGGGAAACCGAGGGACATCCTGGTCCGATGTCCCACGGCGAGCTTCAAAGCGCAAAGCGCGTCTCCGGCAGGAAGGAAGAGGCGTCACCTCAGGAAGTCGCGGTCGCCGGCCGCTCCTCTGATGTCCTCCAGGAGCTGGAGGCTGGCCCTGGTTGCCGCGGTGACGGCGGCGTTGTGGAGGCCCTCGTTGCCGGGGCGACGCTCGTCCTTGCTGATGCCCCCGCGGGGTTCCGCCGCGCTGGTCAGGCCCCCCGCTCCTCCGTGGCTGCATTTACCTGTGGCCACACGCACCGTTCAGGAGTCGTCATACGTTGTTTCTAAATTATTATTATTATTGTTTTATATATATATATATATATATATATATATATATATATATTGTATTATATGTTTTTATAGATACAAGAGTTTTTGCGGGCGTGTTGCGTGTGCTCAACCTCTAGTTGTAATCAAACCCATAGCAATAATGTGGAAACCCCAGTCGATAATGTAACAAATTTCCGAGCGCATAATATAATAAAATGATTCCTATAATGTTATAACGAATAACATTCGTTCACCACAAATGACTCTTAAAAGCAGTGCCAAAATTTAAATATTTTTTAACCATTCAGAGAACAAAAGGCAACAGGCCGATTATCATTAAGGGGGCCACTCAATGAAATGCGGAAGCGTCATCAACACGCCCACTGAAGTGGTGTGAGATAAACTGACATTCTACTCCTCATTCACATATAAAGTCATTGACATTTCCTAAGGAGAAAACACAACCTCAGGGGCAGTATTATTCAGGAGATTTTCAGGGTACAAATGTCAGGATATGTTGTTCACACATACGGCCCATCAGGAGAATATCAGGACTTGCACGTGTGTCTGAATGCAGCTAGTGTGTGAGCATTTGATAACATTATAAAATTTGTCAATTTATGGTAACAGGGGTAATTGTTCAATGGGAAATGTAGTGTACTATGCATGCAAATCAATCATTGAGATTAAACATCTCTTATAGTCAGAGGCGCCGCATCCCATTAGGCATACCAGGCAACTGCCTGGGACCCCGCAATTGTTTGGGGGCCACGGGGGGGGCCCCCTAGAGCCAAAAAAAAAAAAAAAATCGCTCAACAATCGCTCCATACACCCCCCCCCCGTCAACAATCGCTCCTCCCCCCCGTCAACAATCCTCTGCCTAGGGCCCCCACACTACCTAGAATCGCCCCTGCTTATAGTGTCCTGGGGTCTCATTTATAAAACTATGCGTGGGATCGTTACTAAAAGTGTACCTACCGCCAAAAGTAAGCTGACAACGCCGCAACTACAAATAAACACATGGAGATAACCATGGCAACCGGTTAAACAACACAGCGTTCTGCGCGCGCATCCGCCGTGTTGATAAACAAATAACCCCCTATTGAACAAAGTTAAACCGAGTGAGCGGGCCGTTCACAGACACCAGAACGAACAAGTTCACAGTAACGTTCATCAGGCAGTAATACAGTACGTTCAGTTCACGTTCGCCCAAAATATGAACGAGTTCATGAACTATCGTTCAATGAACGATAGTTTTGCGTGCACCAAAAAATATTCAGACTTATAAAACCCTTTGTATGCACACCTATGCAGTCTTTGCTTTATAAATCACAGAGTGCCTACAAGTTTGCGCAGCTTAATCAGCTTCCCGTTCCGCCCTGTAGGCCTACACGCCCCTTTTTAGATGCAAGTATTATGTAGGCCTATTGGCCTATTGTCAGAAACAATGGCAGAAGGACTGAGAAAAGCAAAAAGTGAAATCTCACGGAGGTTGAAGTGGAGACACGTGTGGGTGAGATGGAGGCCCGAAAAGTAGTTTTGTTTGGTGGTCACAGGATTGGGATCACTAACAGCAAAAAGCAGAGTGAGTGGCAACATGTTGCGGCAGCAGTGAACTCTGTCAGTGGCACGGAGCGCACAGTCCCCGGATTAAAAAAGAAGTGGTCTTACATAAAGGTACATCTTTTTATGTACCAATAAATCGTTATGGTCCCTGAAGACCCTCTCCCTCCAAATCCTGCCTGTTAGTGCCATTTTGCCATATTGTAATTTAATTTAGACTTAGATGTTATTAGGATTTAGATATTAAATATTTAGATTAATATTTAGTGATTTTTTATTACATTGATCAACTAATTGTTTTGCATAGTTTTGCATTTTAGTTTAATAGCCTAACTGTTTAGTGTACTTGTTTTCATTGCTTATAATTATTAGAGATGCATAGGACATTGGTTGCTATAGAGGGCGCTGTTATGCCGTAGCATTGAGGGAGAGTTCAATTGTGTGTGCTGTTCTGATGTTTATTTGGAGAAAGGGAGACGTGGTCAACTTTAACGCAATGTTTTTGTAATAGCAGTCTTGCCTTTGTTCGACGATGCATGGTGAAGCAACAGTCACGTCTTTTTTCATTTCTAGATGTTTCTGGAGTTATAACTGAGAAATAACGCAGTTGACTTAAATTATTCTGACTACGTAAGGGATAATGCCCGACGAGGTGTCCATTATCAGGAATTAATGGACGACGTGGAGGCGTGAACCGTCCGACGCGAAGCGGAGGACGGTTGCCTCCGCGAAGTCCATTAATTCCTGATAATGGACACCTCGAAGGGCATTATCCCGCTTATACCACGGTCACTTACCAACGGTGACCAAATTAAGACCATTAATTTATATTTTCATGCGTTTTACAATCCGAATATAAACTTTTCCACAAAACATACATTTGTTTGCCTGGTTACGCCTGAGGGTCTGACTAATACCCGGAACCACCATTACACGCCCGTTGGGTTCTCATGCAACGGAAACGTTGTTCACTCCTCCAGTAATTAGGACGGGCCATAGCTACGACTTTAGAACGGGAGGTAGCGGGAGGTATTATAGTCCGCTGAGCTTTGTTTTGTTTCCCGTTGCTATGGTTACTACTATTTTAGAGACGATACGCCAGCTAGCGCATTAATTGAGAACGGTAAACAGACAATTTGACGGAACTACTTGTCCAGGTGTCCGTATATCAGGAGTTAATGCACACCCTGCATCCAATCAGAATCGAGTATTCCCGCAGACCGTGGTATAAGTAAGGAATAATCACCGAGAGGCCGGGCAATAAACAGTTTGATATGCCCGGCTCGTGGACGGCTTACCGCCCGAGACGAAGTCGAGGGCGGTAACCTTCCGCGAGTCGGGCATATCAAACTGTTTATTGCCCTGCCTTGAGGTGATTATTCCGTTTATTCTACTTCGCGCGTATATCAAAAAATAATTCACCGCCGGAAGTTGTGAAGTGCCCATGCAAGTGAACTGAACGTTGAAAAGACCCGTGTAATAAATCTATTTATTCTACTTCATTTAAGAATGCTCGATTCTGATTGGCTGGGAGGGGTGCATTAATCCGGCATATTGCCCGCTGATTTGTCGGTTCTACTTGCTGCTGACTGAGCACAGTAGATCAATACGCCGCTTGTATCGTTTTCTATCACATACATTTCAAACATGAGGTCCGTTGTAAAAAATAAACCAAGGAGTGCATGTTTGATCGATCGTCATTAAAGCTGACTTGATACGAATGCAACAACTACGTTGTTAAACTAGTGATCAGTTGCAACCTTGTGTGGTTGCTATAGAAACGCGTTACCTACAGTTGAGCTAACGTTATTCACCGTAGTTCTAAAGGGAACTACTTTTCGAGGGAGATGAACTTAAACAGAGCATACATTTAATAAGCATGCAATACGAATAAGAAAAAGGCTAATTATTAAAGTATATGAATTGTTTTATTATGTTGGCCGGCGCGAAGTAGAATAAACGGAATAATCACCTCAAGGCAGGGCAATAAACAGTTTGATATGCCCGGCTCGCGGAAGGTTACCGCCCTCGACTTCGTCTCGGGCGGTAAGCCGTCCACGAGCCGGGCATATCAAACTGTTTATTGCCCGGCCTCTCGGTGATTATTCCTTACTTATTCTACTTCATTTAAGAATGCTCGATTCTGATTGGCTGGGAGGGGTGCATTAATCCGGCTTATACCACGGTCTGCGGGAATACTCGATTCTGATTGGATGCAGGGTGTGCATTAACTCCTGATATACGGACACCTGGACAAGTAGTTCCGTCAAATTGTCTGTTTACCGTTCTCAATTAATGCGCTAGCTGGCGTATCGTCTCTAAAATGGTAGTAACCATCGCAACGGGAAACAAAACAAAGCTCAGCGGACTATAATACCTCCCGCTACCTCCCGTTCTAAAGTCGTAGCTATGGTCCGTCCTAATTGCTGGAGGAGTGAACAACGTTTCCGTTGCATGAGAACCCAACGGGCGTGTAATGGTGGTTCCGGGTATTAGTCAGACCCTCAGGCGTAACCAGGGAAACAAATGTATGTTTTGTGGAAAACTTTATTTTCAGATTGTAAAACGCATGAAAATATAAATGAATGGTCTTAATTTGGTCACCGTTGGTAAGTGACCGTGGTATAAGCGGGATAATGCCCTTCGAGGTGTCCATTATCAGGAATTAATGGACTTCGCGGAGGCAACCGTCCTCCGCTTCGCGTCGGACGGTTCACGCCTCCACGTCGTCCATTAATTCCTGATAATGGACACCTCGTCGGGCATTATCCCTTACATATTGCCCGCTGATTTGTCGGTTCTACTTGCTGCTGACTGAGCACAGTAGATCAATACGCCGCTTGTATCGTTTTCTATCACATACATTTCAAACATGAGGTCCGTTGTAAAAAATAAACCAAGGAGTGCATGTTTGATCGATCGTCATTAAAGCTGACTTGATACGAATGCAACAACTACGTTGTTAAACTAGTGATCAGTTGCAACCTTGTGTGGTTGCTATAGAAACGCGTTACCTACAGTTGAGCTAACGTTATTCACCGTAGTTCTAAAGGGAACTACTTTTCGAGGGAGATGAACTTAAACAGAGCATACATTTAATAAGCATGCAATACGAATAAGAAAAAGGCTAATTATTAATGTATTTGAATTGTTTTATTATGTTGGCCGGCGCGAAGTAGAATAAACGGAATAATCACCTCAAGGCAGGGCAATAAACAGTTTGATATGCCCGACTCGCGGAAGGTTACCGCCCTCGACTTCGTCTCGGGCGGTAAGCCGTCCACGAGCCGGGCATATCAAACTGTTTATTGCCCGGCCTCTCGGTGATTATTCCTTACATAATTCATTGGCAACGGATGAATAATGACCGCTGTCAAGGTAAACAAAACGACTGTTTGCCTTTGGTATCACTACGCACGTAGTCCGGTAACTTGTCAATGTAATAAGCAGGATATGTATCAACCCAAGCGCTGTCGGTTGCTAAGCGACGACGTCAACGTCTTGGACGACGCTGAAGTTGGCATCCGATTCGCAGCATCCGATTCGGCTTGAAAACCACTTAGAATCTTCAAATCGGTCCTGATTGAAAACAACTACACCTAGACTCTTCAAATTTGGACTACATTATCACAGTGAGGCTATACATTATGTAAAACATAGTTTCAGATTTGTGAAACCTTTACCCTATTTGTGAAAATGCAATACAGGCTTATTTGAATGCTTTTTTAGGGGTCCAGACCGCATTGCATTTTCACAAATAGGTTAAAGGTTTCACAAATCTGAAATTATGTTTTACATAATGTATAGCCTCACTGTGATAATTTAGTCCAGATTTGAAGAGTCTAGGTGTAGTGGTTTTTAATCAGGATCAGTTCTAATGCGGTCTGGACCCCTAAAAAGCATTAAAATGTGCCTTTATTGCATTATCACAAATAGGGTAAAGGTTTCACAAATCTGAAACTATGTTTTACATAATGTATAGCCTCACTGTGTTAATTTAGTCTAGATTTGAAGATTCTAGGTGTAGTGGTTTTCAATCAGGACCCGTTCTAATGCAGTCTGGACCCCTAAAAAGCATTAAAATGAGCCTGTATTGCATTTTCACAAATAGAAAAAAGGTTTCACAAATCTGTAACTACGTTTATTATAATGTATAGCCTCACTGTGATAATTTAGTCCAGATTTGAAGAGTCTAGGTGTAGTGGTTTTCAATCAGGACCGATTTAAAGTGGACCAGCTGCTGAATCGGATGCTGCGAATCGGATGCCAACTTCAGCGTCGTACGTCTTGGGCGGACTATTTCTCTGCTGATCAACACTATGAATGCAGGTAACAAATACATTGTAAATAAATTGTTTCGTTTTGGCAAGTAGCCGTGTAATAAGCGGGATAATGTATAGAACTTTGCCGGTCATTATCGTAAAATAAGCCCCTTCATGGCGAAGCAAGACACCTCCGCTGCGCGTCGGTGTCCTGTTCGCCCTGTCGGGGCTTATTTTCTCGATAATGACCGGCGTTCTATACATTATCCCTTGCTTAACGCATGATACGGGTTGAAATTAAATTTATGAAGGGCGGTGATAAAACATAATCGTTCTTCTCAGTCTACAATTCTTCTGTCTGACTTCAGTTCCCCACCACACCGTCTGTGTCGCCAATTCTCCTTTTCCTCCAAACCATGCGTACGCATGAGTCAGAGTTTGCTTAGGGCTGCGCACATTCTCCCGTCAAGTTAGTTTTTTTATAGATCACACAACCGTGGCGTGGAAAGTCACGTAAGCCACTTTCAGCCCCGTTTTGTGCGTACGCAACGGTCATAAATGAGACCCCTGGCCAAGACAGGCAGCAGTAGCTTACTAAAGTCACACACATAGCATACTAAAACAGTCCGCAGGGGGGAAGGGGGTTATCAATATCGCAAGACATGGAGGAGGGAGAGTATTATTAAGTTTGAGCAACAAAGTGTAAAGACATTTCGGGAGGCTCAAGGAGGACCGTAATATTACATTTGAGCAACGAAGTGTAGTCTTGTGGTGGACTCTATAGAGTGGCGAAGTCACGCCTCTTCCGGTAGAGCTCATGGGACGTATGAGATCGAAAAATATGAATGGGTGTCAATGGAGAGAAAATAATTATTTTCTGGTCCCAGTCTTTATATGACCTGGATTACACATATGTTGTTTGTGGATTTGAATGATAATTTTTCATGAGCTCTACCGGAAGGGGCGTGACTTCGCCACTCTATAGACGTAATTCATCATACTGTATTATTGACATGTTTTTTTCTCTTTAAGATCACGTGACTTGTGTGTTGATATGCCGTTCGGCGCGATGTTTGAATTTAACGTTTTGTGCAGCACACGTGTGTGTGCGGTGTGTGTGTGTGTGTGTGTGTGTGTGTGTATGCAGTGTGTATGTGCGTGCTTGCGGTGTATGCGTTCGCACGTGCTGTGCGTGTGTCTGAGCTGCAGGCTGCTTGGCACATGCATGACTAACTTCAGTAACTGGTGCGACAGGCCTGCTATTATAGTACTAAGATATAAATATATATATGTTATATACAAAAATATAATTAATTATTATCATTGTCTAATTAAAACGCACATAAATTAAATGCATCTATCTCATCATAACAATCATTATTATAATACAAAATGGATTGTATGAAAGAAAATCATATCAGTGTGGAGAAATTCTTTTTTCGTTTAGAATGATCAATTATATGAATCATAACTAAACATGAGTCCTCCTTTTGTCACAATATTAACAAATTGATTGAGTGTTTTTGTTGATACCTTTAGGCTTTTCGCTTGAGAAAATTCCCATGTAGCCCGATGTCAGCTTGTTTTCCTGAAGAATGTTGGCAAGGATAGGGTTGGGACAATTCCCACTGGCACAGTCACTGCATGTGGCGGTGTCCTTAGCTGTAAGCATCAAGAGGCATAAGAAAAAAGCCTATTTAACTTCTAAGTAGTGTTTGATGTCACATTTTCTCTGGTTGGAATATGCATGGGCTATCTCTCGAATAGATTCTCTTAGCTTTTGGTGTGAACCTCGTGTGTTGTTTGCAATGTTGTGTTAGTAGTAGGTGTACAATTCTTGAGTTACATTGTAAGGGCATGTTTGTACAACAGTTATTGTTGGTGCCCCATCCACCCCATGCCTTATCTCCTTTATGTAAAACAATCTATTGTCCCATTTGTTATCATGAGTGGCACCGACGTCCTCCTGCTGAAGTTTATGGTCTTTCATAAACATTGCAGGGGTGTAAAGGAAAACAAGGAAAACTCTTACACACACGTACCTGCTATGTTTTCTATGGGGAGATCTGGTTGGATGAGGTTGGCAAGTGGTTCTGTATTTCCCAACTCAACCCAGTTACTGTGGCTATAAAAGTCCTATTGGCAAACACACGCACACACACACACGCACGCACACACACCCATACACATACACACACACACAGACATACCGAGACACACACAAACACTTTTTATAATAACGAAAAAACTATAAATGCTGAACATTGATTTCTGTTTCTTGTGTGTCCCTCACCTGTAGTGTGTGGAGAACTCTGCCCAGTATTTCCCTGGAAGCCTGGTAGTTCTGCTTTCGGATGTTGGCCTTGATGCTGACCACACCCTCTGTGATTAGGCCACGCCCTTCCAAGAAGGCCTCAGAGTTGAAGTGGTGGGGAGCGCTGAAATTTATACCGTTTTCTTTTTCAAAGCATTTCATATCTTGTTTTGCGTTTTGATATTTTTTTATTTAGTTAGATTTTCAAAACATTCCTTTATTAGCGGGCCATCTATTTTACACTAATTATTTCGTAATTTTTTATAACTAATGGGTGTAGCTGAGCTGAATATATCTGATGTACCCCCAGGGGGATTGGATAGTTCTCCCTGTTGTCAGATGTTGGTCTGCTGTTGGCATTCTGTATCTGATGTCTGTATGTCATTCTTTAAATCCGACAGCACCAGAGAAGAGTGTGACCTTAGCTCCAAACTAAAGTGTATCACTATTTCATTTGAACGGTTAAACCTACAACATGAGTGATTCCTGACAAAACTGCTATTAATATTATCTTAGATACCTTTCATTGAACATATACATCCTCAAATATCGAATTAATTATTAATAAATATGGGTCAATATTCAAATTTGGGGGGACCTGGTAGCTCACCGGGTAGAGTACCATAAAGGCTCAGTCCTGATCGCAGCGACCCGGGTTCACTCCCTGCCCATGGTCCTATGCTGTATGTGCCCCACCCTATTTCCCATACCTTCCTGTCTATCTCTCTCTATCATTAAGCATGAAAATGCAAAAAAAAAAGAACATTATAATAGAAAGATGTTCATTCACACACCTGGCGACAGAGTCCCGGTCGACCATCCCGTTCTGGAAGTAGACTTCCTGGAGAGCCGCGCGGAACTTGGCGGCCGACACCTCCCCGGTCGCCGTGGGACCCAGACAGGCCCGGACCAGCTCCTCCGCAGAGGGACCCTGGAGGTCAAAGGTCAGGCCTCCATTGGTACAGCAGACGAGGGGGCAGAGAGGTGTGCCGTGTGTTGCGGGCGGCATGTGGCTCAGGAGGCAGAGCGGGTCGGCTGGTAACCGGAAGGTTGCTAGTTCGATCCCCGGCTCCTTGTAGCTGAGTGTGGAGGTGTCCCTGAGCAAGAGACAGATCCCCTGACTGCTCCCAACGAGCTAGCTGTTAGTCTTGCATGGTTGACTCTGCCGTCGGTGTGTGAATGTGTGCACGAATGGGTGAATGTTAGGCCATGTTGTAAAGCGTTTTGAGTGGCGCACTGGTTAGAAAAGTGCTGTATAATGCAGTCCATTTACCGTTTACCATTTGTTGAGTAATACAAGTGATTTCAGAAGCAGGGTACACGATACAGAGGACTCAGTTGAACCTCTGGGCGTATGTGTGTGTTGGGGATTAACGGGGGATTATTATCGGCGTGGTAGTGACAGAGTGGGCCGGTGTTTTCCACCTACCGTGGGATTAAACTCGTGTCCGGAAGCCTCGGCCACAGCCTTACAAGTCTCTTTCAGTTTTTGCAAAAGAGCCGTCCCTGTAATGCTGACATGGGTGGCTGCCCCCCCTCCGATGGGGACAAAGGCCACCGAGCTCTGCAGCAGAGCCAGGGACAGGGCCAGGGCGAGGGCCAGGGCAGGCAGGGCTGAACGCATGATCGCTGGAGAGAGGACAGGCTGGAGGGAATTCAACGGTTAGAATAATATTCAAAAATTGCATTCTGACTGGCATCAACAGGAATGTAAGGATACATTAAATGCTCAACAAAAATAATGTTTTAAACACAACTAATACATAAAATATGTTGAAACTACTTTTCTTTACTGTTCTTTTTTGTTTGAGCATACAACTGCTCTGTAAACAGTTTATATCAATGAATGCTGATCACTGATTCTTTTACAAACGTTCTCAATCCGTAGACGCAACATACAAAACTGTTTTAATTAATATAATATTACTATATATATATATAAGATTATAATATATTATCGCCTCCATACCTCTGATGGAAGGTCCTCCTCAGTTTGTTTAGCAGTGTTCTGGTTATCTGGTTAGTCTGGTCATCCTTTCTCTGCTTATATAGAGATGTCGGGTAGCCTTATTGTTTGTGTGGGTTTTCTTTTTCTTGACCAATGATTAACCATGTATATGGTGTATTCCTTTGGCCAAGAGATTGTTAAAGATTTCCCATAAAGTCATATCTGTCAATGGGTGTGCCTCTATCAGGGACTGCCGTACGTTGGTACGTTGGTAGAAATTAAATAATTTTAATAATAAGTAACTAATTAACAGACTTTCTCATCATCTCATCGTCATCCGCTTATCCGGGGTCGGGTCGCGGGGGGAGCAGCTCAAGCAGGGGGCCCCAGACTTCCCTTTCCCGGGCCACATTGACCAGCTCTGACAGGGGGATCCCGAGGCGTTCTCAGGCCAGTGTTGAGATATAATCTCTCCACCTAGTCCTGGGTCTTCCCCGAGGTCTCCTCCCCACTGGACGTGCCTGAAACAAGTAAAGGAGCAGCGGCTCTAATCCGAGTTCCTCACGGATGGCTGAGCTTCTCACCCTATCCCTAAGGGAGACGCCGGCCACCCTTCTGAGAAAACTCAGCTCGGCCGCTTGTACCCGCGATCTCGTCCTTTCGGTCATCACCCAACCCTTATGACCATAGGTGAGGATAGGAACGAAGATCGACCGGTAGATCGAGAGCTTTGCCTTGCGGCTCAGCTCTCTTTTCGTAACAACGATGCGGTAAAGCAAACGCAATACCGCCCCCGCTGCTCCGATTCTCCGGCCAATCTCACGCTCCATTGTACCCTCACTCGCGAATAAGAACCCGAGGTACTTGAACTCCTTCACTTGGGCTAAGGACTCATTTCCTACCCGGAGTAAGCATTCCACCGGTTTCCTGCTAAGAGTCATGGCCTCAGATTTAGCGGTGCTGATCCTCATCCCAGCCGCTTCACACTCGGCCGCCAGCCGATCCAGTGAGTTCTGAAGGTCACAGGCCGATGATCCAATGAGGACCACATCATCTGCAAAAAGCAGTGACGAGATCCTCAGACCACCGAACTGCAACCCCTCCCCACCACGACTACGCCTCGATATCCTGTCCATGTATATCACAAACAGGATTGGTGACAAGGCGCAGCCCTGGCGGAGACCAGCGCCCACTGAAAACGAAACTGACCTGCCGAGGACGCGAACACAGCTCTCGCTTTGGGAGTACAGAGATTGGATGGCCCTGAGGAGAGACCCCCTTACCCCATACTCCCGCAGCACCTCCCACAGTTTCTCCCGGGGGACCCGGTCATACGCCTTCTCCAGATCCACAAAACACATGTAGACCGGATGGGCATACTCCCAGGATCCTTGCGAGAGTGAAGAGCTGGTCCGTAGTTCCACGTCCGGGGCGAAAACCGCATTGTTCCTCTTCAATCTGAGGTTCAACGATCGGCCGAACCCTCCTTTCCAGCACCTTGGAGTAGACTATACCAGGGAGGCTGAGAAGTGTGATACCCCGGTAATTGGCACACACTCTCTGGTCCCTCTTTTTGAACGGGGGAACCACCACCCCGGTTTGCCACTCCTTTGGCACTGTACCCGACTCCCACGCGATGTTGAATAGGCGTGTCAACCATGACAGCCCCTCAACACCCAGAGCCTTTAGCATTTCTGGCCGGATCTCATCAATCCCTTGGGCTTTGCCACTGCGGAGATGTTTGACTACCTCAGTGACCTCCACCAGGGAAATTGACGACGAAACACCATCAACCTCGAGCTCTGCCTCCAACATAGAGGGCGTGTTATTCGGAGTACCTCAAAGTGTTCCTTCCAACGTCCGACAACCTCCTCAGTTGAGGTCAACAGAGTCCCATCCTTACTGTACACAGCTTGGATGGTTCCCTGTTTCCCCCCTCCTGAGGTGCCGGATAGTCTTCCAGAAACACTTTGGTGCCGACCGAAAGTCCTTCTCCGTGGCCTCTCCGAACTTCTCCCACACCCGCTGCTTAGCCTCCGACACGGCAGCAGCTGCAGCCCTTCGAGCCTGTCGGTACCCTGCAATCGAGTCAGGAGACCCCCAGGATATCATATCCCGGAAGGCCTCCTTCTTCAATCGGACGGCTTCCCTGACCACCGGTGTCCACCACGGTGTCCGAGGGTTACCGCCCCTTGAGGAGCCTAAGACCCTGAGGCCACAGCTAGCCACTGCAGCTTCAGCAATGGAGGCTTTGAACACCGCCCACTCCGGCTCAATGCCCCCAACCTCCACAGGAATGCCAGAAAAACTCAGCCGGAGGTGTGAGTTGAAGATACCTAGGACGGGGGCCTCCTCCAGACGTTCCCACTACTCGTTTGGGCTTACCAGGTCTATCCGGAAATTTCCCCCATTCCCTGATCCAACTCACTGGTGGTCGGTTGACAGTTCCGCCCCTCTCTTAACCCAAGTGTCCAAAACATGCGGCCTCAGATCAGATGACACGATCACGAAATCGATCATCGATCTTCGGCCTAGGGTACTCTGGTACCAGGTACACTTATGAGCACCCTTATGTTCGAACATGGTGTTCGTTATGGATAATCCATGACTAGCACAGAAGTCCAATAACAAACGACCGCTCGGGTTTAGATCAGGGAGGCCGTTCCTCCCCACCACGCCTCTCCAGGTGTCTCCATCGTTGCCCACGTGGGCGTTGAAGTCTCCCAGCAGAACTACGGAGTCCCCTACTGGAGCCCCATACAGGAATCCATTCAGGGTCTCCAAGAAGGCAGAGTACTCTGAACTGCTCTTTGGTGCACTGCATACACACAAACAACAGTCAGAGTTTTCCCCCCTACAACCCTTAGGCATGTCGCAGTTCATGTACTTTAGGGAGTCAAAGCCAAAGTTCCTTTCCCCCAATTCCTTCTCAACCGTGGCTGAGATAACCCCCACTACAGTCTCGTTACAGTGTGTGTATTCACACGCACACATACATGTGGCGCTCGCACAGTCATGTCTCATTGGCGGGCCAAGTCTCTGGGCGGGCCGGGCAGAGTAAGGGGAGGAGCTTACTGCAGTGTGACGACATAGGAAACCACATTCCAAATCAGCGCGCTTGAGCTTCCGTTTTTTCAAAGGCGAGCAGAACACCTAGTGCTCGTTTTACACTGAACGCAAGTTTTAGCCACTGGGGGACCATAGGCAGGCTAGGGGAACTCATATTTATGTTAGAAAACCTCATAAAGTGAGATTTTAATGCCATGGCACCTTTAAAGGTGGTGTTTAACAAGGTACGGGCCACCTGGCTTCCCCAACACCGTCCAAATGATTGTGCCATTGACCTCCTCCCTGGCTCATCACCACCAAGGGGGAGACTCTTCTCTATGTCAGCTCCTGAAACCAAGGCCATGGGCAAATACTAGGGATCGACCGATATATCGGTCGGCCGATATTATCGGCCGATATTCGCGTTTTTTACGTGTATCGGTATCGGCCGATACGCGGCCGATTTTCGCCGATTTTTATTTATTTATTTTTTTTTTTACTTGTTCTACCTCACCTGTTTTTACTATTTGTTAAATATAGTTTTTTATATTGAAGTTCAATAAATGTTCCTTTTTTTTAATTGAGACTTGTAACATTTGTTATCAGTGTAATTTTTATGATTGAGGGAGCAAAAAAAATAAATAAATAAATAAATAGTATCGGCTCTAAATATCGGTATCGGCGTATCGGCGTATCGGCTAAGGCTGATGAAAAAATATCGGTATCGTATCGGCCCTAAAAAATCCGTATCGGTCGATCCCTACCAACGTCACTGGTGTTGCAAAGCCAGAGCTTTTCAAACTACAAAAGCACAAACACCCTAAAATCGCTAGTTGCCTGTGACCCCCGTGGTGCTGTGATTTTTTCATCTGCCCTCTTCACAGGATCCATGTCCGATAAGGAGATAGTCAGGCAATGTGGTATCATCCCGTTACTAGAGCAACTTATAGAGAGTGGCTATTTGCAAAGAGGGGATGGCATAATGGCTGATAAGGGCTTCTTGATCGAGGAAGAGATGCGAGCAGTCGGACTGCAGTTAAACCTGCCACCGTTTTCGAGATTTAAGAGGCAAATGCCCGCTGGAGATGTGCTGGTGACAAAGCGCATTGCAAAGCACAGGGTGCACGTAGAGAGGGCCATCGGTAAAATAAAAAAGTTCAAGATGGTGTCAGACAAAATTCCTAATACAAGGTTAGGGATTATAAATCACATCTGGTATGTGGTGAGCATGCTTTCAAACTTCCAGCCACACATACTTAAGTAAGGGACAGTCTGGGACAGTCGTAGCATCACATGGCAACAAATACAAAGTATTACTACATGACATTATTACTGCTTTAACCTGTTATTTTTACTCACCACTGTGGGGCATTTTGTCAGCCTGAGCTGTGGAAGGTGCTATAGAAATCCTTGTTTCATGTTTTTATGTGTAGGTGTATATAATATGTCAGCCCAATTTTCCTTTTTTTACATTGTAAGCACAATTTAGAATTTGTAAATGTCAAATTTTAATGAAACTTTAATAAAATCTCACCTGGTGGCTTAGACCGCACCCCACTGCATACTTCCTGCCTCCAACTTCTACCTCAGGTGCAGTTTCATCAGCAATGTAGCTTATAGGTGCATCTGACATCTCCCTCAGTAGACCATACACTGCTGTCCCTAACTCTTTCCTTTAACAAATACATTCAGAGGTGAGTATTATTGTCTATCATGTTACACAGTACACAGGAATATGTTCAGAACAGTGTGAATGATGGTGTTGCTGTAGAGTACATGGAAAGTAAAATACTTACTTATTGTGGATATAGCTGGACATGATGGGTTTCCGCTTGCGGTTGACTTTGGCCTTGGCTACCACCACACTGCTCACAGGTTGTCCAGTTATTTTTTTACCCCTGGCTTTGTGCCACTGCTGAGGCTGGCTTGTGGAGGAGATGTCATTATGTCTGGCACGGCACAGGTCCAGGGTGTACATAAGGCCCACAATGTGAGAGCAAAAACCTGGTGAACTGATTTAAGCCAGAAGTAGCATTAGGTGTTTGTTTTGGAAATGCTATTTGCAGTGACTATGAATTGCTTATGTCAACCAGCCTTATGACAATAATGTTACTAGCTAGTTACTGCAATATTAGAGTGCCTTGACATGTAACCTTACATCCATGTTGTAACAACATATTGTAACAAGCTAGACTCTGATGACGTTGCTTCTTGCTAGAAAGGATAGTTGAAAGGATGTTGACTGGCTATCTAACTAATTTAAATATTTCAGTCAACATCCTCCTGAAGTATACAAGTGTCCTGAACTTACCCGGCAGTGCAAGAGCATAACTGGTCCAAAAGGCTGTGCTCGTTGCATGTGAGGTAGAGATCATGGGGTTTCTCCGATTTTGCCATTGACCGGTACGCTTTCGCCTCGACAGTCGTAGTGTCCCCTTCTTTGTTTATTTTAATGTTTTTAATGTATCCCTCCACCGCATACTGTAACCCCTTTTGCCTCGATCTGGAGGATATCGCACAAGTATTGCTCCAAAAAGAGTCACTGACACGCACCGCTATATTTTTCCCCGACATGACACTGTGTTGACACTCCGTCGGCGTCAAGAAGCTTGTCGGGCTAGCAACGGTAACTAAGGGGGGCGGGGCTTTTGCGAAAGGTCAATTAAATGCAATACAAATATAAAGTAAAAACAAGTGTTATCTAGCGATCCGTTATCTGTATTATATTATTTCGTCTTCGGCAACATCAGTGCGATTGAAACCTGCCTGGCAACGGACAACCCCTTACGTAATCTGTAATCTGAAGATTATGAGAATTCAGTTACACAAAAAATCAAATACTGTACAATGCAGTACAGGCCTGTCTCCGCAGTCCTGTTCCATTGGCTGCACAAGAGGCATGCGGCATGTGGTTGGCGGTCATATATGCCCCATTGTCCAAGCCAAAGTAACCTGTACGAGGTGTGCAAACGGCCATTGGATTTTGCTCCTTGCCCATCTAATCCTCTTTGTGTCTGTCCACAGATTCAATGATTGCCCTTGAAAAAGGCCAGAAAGTTGACCACAACAAACTACTAACGGCAGGAAACATATTGTGTCACTTTGAAAGGGTCGAAGAATCTGAACTGGAATCTCCACCAGAAGAAGGGCAATCGCAAAAGATCTCTCAGGAAGTTTTCAGAGTAGATGAAACCCTGGCAAATGAAGATAATGTTAGAATGCAGACATCTTCGAACAGGGAAGTTATATCTGATCAGCAGTGTTGCCACAGTTACCTTGAAAAAGTAATCTGATTACTGATTACTAGTTGCTCCTTAAAATAGTAACTTAGTTACTTTACTGATTACTTGATTTTAAAAGTAACTAAATTAGATTACAAGTTACTTTATTAGCTACATTTAGCTGCGAAAACACCCCCTGCCGCCTCAAAATAAAAAATTACAACCAGTTTTGCCAAAACTAACTTTTTGCTCCCCCCCCCCCCCCCCCTCAACAATTGTTCTTCCACCCCCCCCCCTCAACAATTCTGCGCAGGGGGCTGGTAGGGGGAATTCGGGGGGGGGGCATCAGTACCTCTTGTATACAGGGCCCAGAATTTTGAGCTACGGCCCTGGGGTGCACAAACTGACACACGGCTTTCAACCGCTAGACAAAATATCACCGTGCGCTTTACAGGGTGATCACCGGACGCATCTCCACGTGCGTGACGTAAACAGCGCGTTCTAGCGCTCGAGCTGATCGGACCTCCCCGTGGGTTTGGTTCTCTGGCGATAACGTAGAGGCTCCCACGCACTCTCTCTGCTACCGTCTCTCCAGCGCAACACACAGACACACACACGCAGCACCGTGCGACTAATACCGCCGCTAATAACAACTGGTGGCGCGGACTCTGGAGAGTCAAGGTCGACACTCGCCACTGATAGATTGAAGTCTTTGGAAACTGTTATGTCCCCCGCTAGGGGAAGGGGTGGCAACATAAAACCAGATGTCGTTGGTTAACTTAAAGTTGTTTATTTAAGCCGGAGCTTGGGGTAATCAACTAAACACTAACAGAGGAGGCAAAACTACAAAAGGAAAAGGACCATTGGGTGCTGTCCAAATCAAAGAAATGAATATAACCAAAGAGAAGCTCCCAAAATACACAGGCGCCTAGTGTTTCTTAACAAAGGTGTAAATGCGTGTCGGTTTTCGATAACCTCTAACAACCTTACCCTGGCCCAATTCCCTGGTAGCTAACAAGAGCCTCTTTGATGAGTAACTTTAATCTGATTACTGGTTTGGAAATAGTAACGCGTTAGATTACTCGTTCGTCACTGAAAAAAGTGGTCTGAGGCCAGTAACGCGTTACTAATTAACGCGTTGCTGGCATCACTGCTGATCAGTTATCCAGTTATCAGATTAAGTCTCCTCAATGAAGGGTGCATCTTGCGATTGCAGAATCGGCTTGAAATAAATTTGGGTTGATGTCCAGACAGAATCATCAGCACAGATAAACAAACGCAGAAGTAGGGCAAAGTTCCATATCCACACGTTAATCTTGCCATCAGTTTGTCAATCATTTCTGTAGCAACCTCTAGAAGAGGCCGACCAACTGCCATTGCAGGGGACTATGTCGCCCCCTCTAACATCTGATAGTTGTACAGCCAAAAAGGCATCAGAGAGTCCCTCCAAACCTGTCGAGTCAGATCAACATGGTCGTGTTCCCTGCTTGGCAGCCTCTTTCCCTTTAGGGTACTTTTCAGAAGATGCAGAACTAGCCGGTTTACATCAAGCATACAAGGAGATGGAGGAAAACGTTGTTCCCTCAGCAGCTGAGGGAACAAGCTACTCCTTTGACACCAAGCCTTTTTATATCCTCTGTGTCTCTTCGAACAAAAACCAAAGACTGTGCTTCTTATCCCTCTGCTTTAGTTTGCCAAATGTCCAACAGCTTGCCTACTTTAGATCAATCCACCAAAATACACTCTGTTCCTCAACTTCCTCCCGGTACCGTAAATTCAGATGTGTCTGCCAGTAATCCATCTGCAGTGGTCCCTTCCAAAACTTGGTCAAAGTCATCCACCAAATTAAAACAACATGCGATCATTATTCCAAAATCAAACAATGCATCGGGAGCAACATGTACAAGAGCTCAGTCACGTCTGCAAAACTCTTTTACATCGATATCCAAAGTAGAAGCATCCTGTGATAGGTTAGGCGTTAGTTTCAGGTACGTCCTTTGTGTTTAACCTAGGTTTGCTTCCACTCCAACAATAATGCAAGGGAAGTCATCCAACCTTACAGATATTGAGGAAAATGCAGCATGTTCAAACACAGAAAACATTTCCTTTGCATCTGAAAGACCATGTTTTGTGAACTTTGGGCCAAAGTCTTTACCAACAACCCTCCCCAAGGTTCAGCCCTCAACAGTTGCATCAACCCAGACAGCGTTGTCCACTATCAGAGAATCGTGTTCGGATTCTAAGACATTACCTGTGTCTAGTCCCTCTAGCTCCAGCTCAAACAAGGCTTCTACAAAGAGACACACTGTGAAAGCATTGAAGCAGGTTGCAAAGGAGGAAACACAGGCTGCCCCTATCCCCCTTAACAGTGACCCGGTTCATCCCCTCCCAGAGATAACTAAAACCCAGTTTTTTGTACAGCTGTCCATGGTGGTTCCCTGTCAGCAAAAGGTATTGCTATATTTGGGCAGATGTCATTTTTCAATACATTTCTGCCTAGTTGATCAAAGTATTATGCATTTTTGTCAGATGAATATGACATTACCAGTATAAAAAAACGGTCATTCATTTCTACTTTCAGGAATCCCTCAACGATAGTGTGGATTGTGTAGTTGCAGAGACGGCGACACATAATACCAAGCGCCGGTTACGAAAAGGTTGGACAAGTGGAACTAAATAAATAATGTACCATGTTAAAGGTCAAACATTTGGGGAAGTTCACTATAAATATGTAAATATTTATATATGAATATATAAACCACACTATAAAACTGTTACATACGCAGCTCCTAAACGGCTCACCAGTCCTCGTCTTGTCACACGAAAGCATCGGCCACCCTTCACTCAGTCTGGTTCCAGTTCCAGTTCCTACAACAGCCCCTCTGCCCCAAGAACCGGCAGGTACTCTCACCGGGGGTCTACCCACCCCACACCTGCAGAAACGTCCCCCCTCCCGTCGACATCGCAGCCGTTCTCGTTCAACAGAGAAAGTCTGCTCAGAAACCATTGTGAACAATGTGGCCGTGTCCTCAGCAGCAAAGCAGCCCTGCAGAAGCACGTCGGCCTCCATTCAGGCAAGAAGCTCTTCTCCTGCTCCTTCTGCAGCCAGATCTTCCCAGACCCGCAGGCGCTAACTCGACACGGACGGGTGCACCGCAACGGGAAGATATACATTTGCCCACAGTGCAACGAGGGTTTTGCGTACAGATTCGGCCTCACTCAACACCTGCAAATGGTGCACAGTAGAATAAAACCCTTTGTTTGCCACATCTGCCAGAAGAGCTACTTCTGGAGGAAAGATTTTGAATCCCATTTCCGAGTCCACACCGGAACCGCACGGCAGTTCCCGTGCAATCTCTGTGACAAAAGATTCAACCGGAGAGTGGAACTGGTGGTCCATCTGAGGAGCCACAGCAGGGAGTAGAGGCATTGGTGTCCGTACTGTGGAAAGGAGTTCCTGGACTACAGCAACCTGAAAAGGCACAAGTACACCCACACCGGAGATTGGCCCAACGCCTGTGCCCACTGCACCAAGAGCTTTGTACAGTCCGGACACTTGAAGAAGCATTTAAGGAATGTTCACAAGGTTGATGTGTACGCTGATTTGCAATAGGTCTGTGGCATTGTTAACTGTAGCAATATGCTAGAAGATATGACCCCACCTGATGATTTACAATGAGTCCTGCAATTGTATTGTAGTACAAAGCTTCAAGCACTAAAATAAATGTTTGTTCGTTAGCTATTGATTGAATTCAGAAGTGCTAGGTTCCGAGTCAAGTATCGTTGTTTTTGTTCTCGATCATAAAATCTTTGATTTAACCAAACATTTTGAAAGTATTTAATTGTCTCTGAAATCTGGTGCAGCAGTTTATCAGTTGCATTATGTGAGACGGAGTTAAAAAATATTTAAAGAAAATTGTTTGCAACATTTTTATTTCATTTGAATTGATCCTCTCATGTGCTGCCTTCTTATTCACAAAAGGTATTTAAGCAAATATTTTAAGTAATAATTGTAAATTCATAAAAAAATCATGTACAATTATTTCTAACTCCTGGCAATCAAAGCGGCCAGCAACAGACACAGCAACAACAGCGGGCGGGCCAGGCCAAGGGAGGGAGGGCCCCCTGCCGGGACGGTGGGAGTAGGGCCCACTGACGGGACGATGGTCGGAGGGCCCACTGACGGGACAATGGTCGGAGGGCCCACTGACGGGACGATGGTCGGAGGGCCCACTGACGGGACGATGGTCGGAGGGCCCACTGACGGGACGATGGTCGGAGGGCCCACTGAAGGGACGATGGTCGGAGGGCCCACTGACGGGACGATGGTTGGCGGGGCGATGGAGTGGTAACATGTTCCCACGTTGCCCACTTTATCGATGGCCACGATTTCGACGATCTGCGAGCAGCAGGAGGCGTTGTAGGAGGCCTCGATGTCGAGGTGGGTCAGAGCGTCGTGGGAGAGGACTCCGTCTCCCTTCCGCAGAGTGATGCGGCCGATGCCCGTGCCGTCACTGTCTGTGACGTTGGCGGAGAGATTCCAGCGGAAAGACGCGCACTGAGACACGTTCGTGGGACAGTCGTCCGCCGCGACTCGGTCTATTTTACACGTTGGTCGGACAAAGTCTGTAATCTGGAAAGGACATGAAGCAGTCTTAGCACGTATAATTATTATATTTAATCATAAAGGACTATTAGTTCTGAATTTAATAAAGAGTTCTGACTTTGAGTCAGAATTCTGACTTTAAACTCAGAATTCTGACTTTAAACTCAGAACTCAAAAAAATTCACATGAGGCCTCTTCTGTAGACTAGCGATTACCAACATTATCCAGATTTGAGCTAACCAATATTGTGTATTTCTAGAGTTCCTTCCAGTACACCTATGGAAGGGAGTGGTTACCTTGGTGACAACAGACAGCCTTAAGACAGCGTAGTTGGAATCAGCTGAGGCAGAGGTCTTGGCCTCTATGGTCAGTGTGACGTCGGTGCCTGATGGTGTGTCTTTAGGTGGTGTGATGGTCAGAGTAGCATTAGCATACTGCCCGGTCGTCAATGGAACACTGGCATGAAATAAAGAAACATGTTTTAATCTTAAATTCAGGTTTTGATCTCTAAATGTAGGATGAACCCCAGTAGCTTTAGCGAAAGTAGAAACCCAGTGAAGGTTGCTGGTTGTGAAATCATGAATTCAACCTTTAGTTAGGCAGGAACATT
The DNA here is from genome assembly GCF_902167405.1 of Gadus morhua. Taxonomy (NCBI): domain Eukaryota; kingdom Metazoa; phylum Chordata; class Actinopteri; order Gadiformes; family Gadidae; genus Gadus; species Gadus morhua. The sequence continues at coordinate 27,702,042 of NC_044050.1, read as the reverse complement.
TGTTTTATACCCTACCTTTTGGGGAATGTCATAGGGAATTCTCTGTTATTCCTGGCGTTGATGGAACATGGCCCGCCAGAGCCCTCCGTCATCACGCTGAAGGGAATAATCAGCATTTGTCCCGGCTCGACGCTGCTGTCCACCACTGCCTGGGGAAGCACAGGCACTTCATTCACTTCATGTCTTTTTTTGTGTATTGTCATCGGATTTGGTTGCTGTATATGCTACAATTAATGGCGCTTTTATCCAAAGTGACTTACAATAATTACATTCGTCAGAAGAAGAAGATAAACAACATATGTCTGTCGGTACAGTAAGAATGTTCATAGAACCAAGTGCCAAGCACTAACAATCGCTAGGTTAACCCATTCTCCGCATACAACAGAGATAGCTAGGATAAGATGCTACAAAATGCTAAGTACTATTTTTATGTGCAAGGACATATAATATACAATAAGTGCGCAATAGGGTTTGTGGGGGACGGGGGGATGCTAAAATGCTTGTATCCAAAGCGACATACAGGGAATTCAGATCCATCGGCCGATTATTGTTGTCGGTGTGTTAAATGAGGCTGACCGTGACGATGACTTTAGAGACGCTCATCTGGGTGGTGGACTGACGCTGGAACTGACTCCCGGACACCGAGTCCGTCCCCGTCAGGATCACCACAAACTCCCCCTGTGGAACCGCGTCCACCGTGACCAGGATGTCCCCGTTGCCCATGTCCGTCGTCGAGCCTCTGCTCACGTTCTCAGCCCGGGACACCGGAATGAGGCCCACCTCGCCCACCGTGACCGACGCAGGCCCCTTCCGGCCCATCACCGACAGCAACAACATGGTCGGCCTGCCTGAGTTTAAACAGCGGGAGTTGTTTTATAATTGTCAATGTCTTCCATGCATCCGTTGTACCTGTTTCACTATAGGGTAATGATTGATTCTGGCAACTTACAACGGTTCCTACACACATTCACGCACTGACGGCGGAGTCAACACCACAAGGCGACCAGCTCGCCAGGGGCAGTTACGGTGAGGTTTCTTGCCCAGAGACACACAGACACTCAGCTAGGAGGAGCCGGGGATTTAACTAGCAACCTTCCGGTTACTAGTCAGCCCGTTCTACCTCCTGAACTACTGCTGCCGCTGAAACAATATTTACCTGCTTGTGGACGCCCGGCGATTGGTGCATAACCGGGGTGGGGTCCCTCGAAGGGGACCACAAAGTCATAGATGAAGGTAATGGTATTCTGACCTAGAGGTTTCAACACACACACACACAGGTACATATTACACCTATGGCCTGTTAAGCCCTTTGAGACTACCTGTGATTTAGGGCTATACTTTACAATTGAATTACATTAACAGGGCATTCAGCTTTAATCCAAAGCGATTTACAATAAGTACATTTGTCAGAAGAAAGAAAAACAACAATATATGGCAGTCTGTACTGTAAGGATGATCCTAGAACCAAGTGCTAAGCACTAACAATCGCTAGGTTGTTTAAAAAGTCTCCTCCTTCTGACCTGTGACCTTCAGTGTGTAGGGTTGAGCCGAGGCCATCTGTATCTTCCAAGTTCCTGACTGCTTATCATCATCCAGACGGATCCTCCACAGGTTCCCAACACTCTGGATCGTCCCCAGGCCACCACCGAGCTGCGTGTTGCTCTGACTCACACCTGAGGGTTGGTATCAGGTCCAAGTACATTGGTCAGAAGAAGGAGAAACAACAATATATCTCTGCCGGTAAAGTAAGGATGTTCATAGAACCCAGTGCCAAGAACTAACAATCGCTAGGTTAACCCATTCCCCGTACAAAAACAGGTAGCCAGGATAAGATGCTACAAGATGCGAAGTACTATTTTTAAGTGCAAGGACACAAAATAAAATAAGTGTAGATATTAAGTGCCTGGAAGTAGTTGGTACACACACAAACACACACACACAGACACACACACTAATGCGTTCTTGTGTCATACCCATGTCGGTTCTCCCACACGACGTATATGTTGTGATGGCAACTTTGATGACCTCTACTGGCCAAAGATATTCTGGACCTCAGGCTGCCATTAGGAGAATGGGCCACACCTGTCGGGTTTGGGTTGGTTGTATTCCCTTTGTTGTCCACCCATAAAGCTGGGGTGTGACACCGTATATGTATATATACATAGAATGTGCTTCACTCAAGTGGTCCTTTAGGGCTTGCCAATAAAACACATGCTGTAATACCTGCAGGGTTGGTAATGGTGAAGGTCAACCGACTCCCAGTTATATAGAGCGTGATGTTCCTCAAAGACTCGTCCAGCAGGAACGTGAAGGTCTCACTCCCAGAGCTCCTGGACAGCTGAAGAACGGTCACCTGATAGGAAAGGAAATGTCTGTGACATTTGTATTTACATATATACATTACCTTTAGGGGATTTTGCTGATGCTTTAATCCAAAACTACTTGCAACCATTCATTCTCATATTCACACGTTGGAGTCACATATGCAGGGCAACAGCCAGCTCGTCGGGAGCAATCAGGGTGAGGTGCCTTGCCCAGGGACACCTCAACACCCAGCTAGGAGGAGCCGGGGACCAAACTGACCTTCCGGTCAACCCTCACTACTTCCTGAGCTACTTCCACCTAATTATTACTTAAGAGTGTTGAGGTGTCCCTGAGTAAGACACCTAACCCTAGCTGCTCCTGACGAGCTGGCTGTCGCCTTGCGTTGTTTACACCGCCATCGGTGCGTGAATGTGTGTGTAAAAAAAAAAAAAAGCGCTGTATGGAGTCCATTAACCATTTACATTTGACCAACGTAAAGTGTCGGTCTTTTCTATCTGTGCCAACTGACATACATTCTGGCCACTAAAGCTGTAGGGCTTTACCAGGGCTGAGGTGGCGGTGTCCAGGATGATGTCGGTGGCTTCAGGCAGATTTCCCTTTGTGACCTGGATAGCCTGGCCCCCAGAGGCCAAGGCCAGGTCTGTGTAGTCGTTGAAGGACGCCGTGACGGAACGCCGTTTCCTTCCTCTGGCATTGGTCATGAAGAATGACACCTGTAGGGATTTACATTCATGGCATTTAGTAGACGCTCTTATCCAAAGCTAAGTACTATTTTTAAGTGCAAGGACGTACAACATACAATAACTGCGTACATTAAGTGCAAGTATGTACACCATACAATAAATGTGCATAATAAGTGCAAGGATGTACAACATACAATTAGTGCGTACATTAAGAGGCAGGATGTACAACATACAATAAGTGGGTAAATTAAGTGTAAGGTTGTGCAACATAAAATAAGTGTGTTCATTAAGTGCCAGGATGTACAACATACAATAAGTGCGTAAGAGGAAACGGGGAAGGTGTGGTTCCAAGCTGTGTAGAAGCAGCAGGTGCCTCACCGTAGACTTGGAGCTCCTCATGAGAGCCAAGATGGTGTCTTTGAGCGCGATGTCTTTGGCGATGGCGTCGGTGAACACGTAGATGTGTGAGGAGGCCGGAGCGCCCGTCAAGGCCATCTGGAGAGGGAGAGGGAAAGACCCTGACGGTAAATTGATCGGTTGACATTAACATTTAAATCGTCCGTATTTAATGCGCAGAATAACAGATATGCAGAATAATAATAATAATTGATCCGTTTTTTTATAGCGCTTTTCTAAGTACTCAAAGATGCAGAATAACCTGGAGCCCTGAGAGACACATCTCTGGGGCGTCACCGCCGCCTTTGGCCTTCAGCTTGGAGATCTCCTTCTTCATGACTTCGGGGTCTGTGGTCCTTGTCATTGGTCCAAAGTCTGCATACCCACAGATGTATGAATGGGGAGAAATGTTAAGGGAGGTTTGTGCTGCCGTCTGGGGGGCTAGGGTCAGGGGGCTGTCCTGTTAAAGGCTATACATTTAAGGGCTGTACATTGTATCAGGTATTTTCCAACATACTTTTAGTTTCTTTGGTTATGTGGTTTTTGAATGCAATTCTCTGAATCTATATAAACTTAGCACAAAAAGTAAGGACATTTGTGTTTGGTAGATTATTTCTCTCTGGTAACAATGCCTTTTTGCAATAATTCTTATATCGTTGGAAAGCCTGTTTAGTTCCCTTTCAAATGGTGCCTGATTCGTAAGGAACATGCATTTGTGGGATGAGCAGCAGCGCTGAGTATGTGGGTGGTGCCCATGAAAAATTTGCCAAATCTTTTCTGCCATTGCCAAACAGGTTATATTAATGTTGCTATTGACACTTGTTTTGAGCTTCTGTTACCCCCAGGGGCTGCCAATCAGGTGCTAATCAGGTGCCTGATTGGCAAATTTGCCTGATTGGCAAATTTCCTTATTTTTTGTGCTACGTTTACTTTGTAGATTGCTGGCAACATGACGCATGAAACATAGAAAAGCCTTCTGATAAAATAGTCATTTCATGAATAACAAGGACACTGGTGCCATGCTGGCTGATGAGTAGGACCCCAAACCAACTCACGGGGGTCGTTAAAGGGGACCAGGATGTACTCCGATGGTTCATCCTGCGTTCCCTTTTTACTGTCAATGATGAGGTAAACCATCTCCTTGGCCGTTGCAATTTCCCTCGCCATGCTGCCCGTGGTGTCGATGACGAAGCACACCACCGACGAGCGATCGATCCCCATCAACCTGGAGGAAGAGGAGGAGGAGGTTGTGATCACAATGAGACAAAGGGGAAACCGAGGGACATCCTGGTCCGATGTCCCACGGCGAGCTTCAAAGCGCAAAGCGCGTCTCCGGCAGGAAGGAAGAGGCGTCACCTCAGGAAGTCGCGGTCGCCAGCCGCTCCTCTGATGTCCTCCAGGAGCTGGAGGCTGGCGCTGGTTGCCGCGGTGACGGCGGCGTCGTGGAGGCCCTCGTTGCCGGGGCGACGCTCGTCCTTGCTGATGCCCCCGCGGGGTATCGCCGCGCTGGTCAGGTCCCCCGCTCCTCCGTGGCTGCATTTACCTGCGGCCACACGTACCGTTTAGGGGTCGTCATACGTTGTTTCTAAATTATTTAATTATAATTATTATTATAATTAAATAATTATAAATTATAATTATTTAATAATTTCAATACTTATGATTTAAATAATTATTTAAATTATTTGGATTTCAATAATAATTAAAACCAAATAATAATATTTGGATTTACACTTCAGTTCAAAAGTTTGGGTTCACTTAGAAATGTCCTTATTTGTTAAAGAAAAGCACTGTTTTTTTCAGAGTAAATGTGGTAAATTGCTATTTTAGCTGGAAACGGCTGATTTTTAACAGAGATGTACAGAGGCCCATTTCCAGCAACCGTCACTCCTGTGTTCTAATGATACATTGTTGAGCTAATCGTGTTAAAAGGTCAATTGATGATTAGAAAACCATCCTGCAATTATGTTAGCACAGCTGAAAACTGTTGAATTAAAGTGAGTTTTCATGGAAAACATGAAATTGTCCGGGTGACCCCAAACTGTTGAATGGTAGTGTACAGATTTGTCATATTTTATTCCTCAATGTATAAATAAAATAAATAAGAAATTCATATCAGTGTGGAGAAAGGAATACTTTATAAGTGTAAAGTGAGCAACGACATGAATCGTAACTAAACATCGGTCATCCTTTTGACATTTTATTAACAAATTGATTGTGTTTTTGTTGATACCTTTAGGCTTTTCGCTTGTGAAAATTCCAATGTAGCCCGATGTCAGCTTCTTTTCCTGAAGAATGTTGGCAAGGATAGGGTTGGGACAATTCCCACTGGCACAGTCACTGCATGTGGCGGTTTCCTTAGCTGTAAGCCACAGCAGCAGCACCATCAAGAGACATTAGAAAAAAGCATATTTAACGTTCAACTTCCACGTCTTTCATTTTACATGTTGATAGTTTGTCCATTTAGTTGAACTTTAGAGTTTTATGTCACATTTTCCCTGGTTAGAATATGCGTCGTAAGGGCATGTTTGTACCGTTTGTACAACTGTTATTGTTGGTGCCCCATCCACCCCATGCCTCAGAGATCATGTTTCCTGTTTTATTATCTTCTTTTTGTAACAATCTATTGTCCCATTTGTTATCGTGAATGGCAACGACTTCCTCCTGCTGAAGTTTATCGTCTTTCTTCCATAAACCTTGCAGTGGTGTTAAGGGAAACAAGGAAATCTCTCATACACACACGTACCTGCTATGTTTTCTATGGGGAGATCTGGTTGGATGAGGTTGGCAAATGGCTCTGTATATCCCAACTCAACCCAGTTACTGTGGCTGTAAAAGTCCTATTGGTAAACACACACACACACACACACACACACACACACACACACACACACACACACACACACACACACACACACACACCAAGACACACACACACACACACACAGACACACCGGCACACACACTTTTTATATTTACAAAAAATTAATGCTGAACATTGATTTCTTTTTCTTGTGTGTCCCTCACCTGTAGTGTGTGGAGAACTCTGCCCAGCATTTCCCTGGAAGCCTGGTGGTTCTGCTTTCGGATGTTGGCCTTGATGCTGACCACACCCTCTGTGATTAGGCCACGCCCTTCCAAGAAGGCCTCAGAGTTGAAGTGGTGAGGAGCGCTGAAATTTATACCGTTTACTTTTTTAAAGCATTTCATATCTTTCTTTGCGTTTTAGATTTTTTTTTGTATTTAGTTTGATCTTCTATACATTCCTTTATTAACGAGCCCTCTATTTTACATTAATTATTTAAAGTTATTTTTTATAACTGATGGGTATAGCTATTTCTGGCGGGGATCTCTACTCATAGGCTGCCAGATGACTGCCAACGCTGTCCAATCAGACGCTCGTACACTGATGTGCGGTCAATATAAGCACTTATAAGAAGTTAAGTGTACTTTGCAGAATTCACCCACCAACACCCCAGCCTCCACCTGTAGTGGTTCTGCTCTGCATTGTATGTAACCTATAGAATGGGTTGAGATATCTGATGTACCCCCAATGGGATGGTATTGTGCTCCCTACTTTAAATCCGACAGCAAGGAGCACCAGAAAAGAGTGCGACCATTAGCTCCTAACTAGAGTGTATCACCACTTCAAGAAGTAAACGGTTAAACCTATAACATGAGTGATTCCTGACAGAAATACTATTAATATTATCTTAGATACCTTTCATTGAACACATACATCCTCAATCCTCAAATTAATAAAAACATGGGTCAATATTCGAAATGGGGGAGACCTGGTGGCTAACTGGGTAGAGCGCGTACCAGAAAGGTTCCGTCCTGATCGCAGCGCCCCGGGTTCACTCCCTGCCCGTGGTCCTATGCTGTATGTGCCCCACCCTATTTTCCATACCTTCCTGTCCATCTCTCTCTATCATTAAGCATAAAAATGCCAAAAATAAAAAATTAACATTCGAATAGAAAGATGTTCATTCACACACCTGGCGACAAAGTCCCGGTCGACCAGCCCGTTCTGGACGTAGACCTCCTGGAGAGCCGCGCGGAACTTGGCGGCCGACACCTCCCCGGTCGCCGTGGGACCCAGACAGGCCCGGACCAGCTCCTCCGCAGAGGGACCCTGGAGGTCAAAGGTCAGGCCTCCATTGGTACAGCAGACGAGGGGGCAGATTGGTGTGCCGTGTGTTGTGGGCGGCATGTGGCTCAGGAGGTCGAGCGGGTCGGATTGTGACCGGAAGGTTGCTAGTTTCGATCCCCGGCTCCTTGTAGCTGAGTGTGGAGGTGTCCCTGAGCAAGAGACAGACCCCCTGACTGCTCCCAACGAGCTGGCTCTTCGTCTTGCATGGCTGACTCCGCCGTCGGGGTGTGAATGTTTGAGTGAATGGTTGGTAATATTGTAAAGAGTGAAACACTGTTTAGAAATGCGCTGTATAAATGCTGTCCATTTACCGTTTACCATTTGTTGAGTAATACAACTGATTTCAGAAGCAGGGTACAAGATACCGAGGACTCAGATTAACCTCTGGGCGTATGTGTGTGTTGGGGATTAACGGGGGATTATTATCGGCGTGGTAGTGACAGAGTGGGCCGGTGTTTTCCACCTACCGTGGGATTAAACTCGTGTCCGGAAGCCTCGGCCACAGCCTTACAAGTCTCTTTCAGTTTTTGCAAAAGAGCCGTCCCTGTAATGCTGACATGGGTGGCTGCCCCCCCTCCGATGGGGACAAAGGCCACCGAGCTCTGCAGCAGAGCCAGGGACAGGGCCAGGGCGAGGGCCAGGGCGGGCAGGGCTGAACACATGATCGCTGGAGAGAGGACGGGTTGGAAAATCATCAACATGAATTTATTAAATTCCTGTTGACGGTGAAGTTGACCTCTTCTGAAAGTAAGATGGTGTAAGGATACATTAAATGGTAAACAAAAATGTTATTTTTAAACACAACTAATATGTAAAATATGTTAGAACTACTTTTCTTTACATTTTTTTTTTTTGTTTGAGCATACAACTGCTCTGTAAACACTTTATATCAATGAATGCTGATCACAGATTTTTTTACAAACGTTCTCAATCCATACACCCTTTGGAAAAAAAAAACACCATACAAAACTGTTTTAATTAATATAATATTAATATATACTATATATATATATATATATATATATATATATATATATATATATATATATATATATATATATATAGAGAGAGAGAGATATATAGATATATAGAGATAGAGATATATATATATATATATATATATATATATATATATGATTATAATGTATTATCGCCTCCATACCTCTGTTGGAAGGTCCTCCTCAGTTTGTTTAACAGTGAAGTCTGGTTATCTTTTGTCTGCTTATATAGAGATGTCTGTATGAGTGTTTGTGTGGGTTTTATTTTTCTTGACCAATGATTAACCATGTTGAAGGTGTATTCCTATGGCCAAGAGATTGTTAAGGATTTCACATGAATTCATATCTGGCAATGGGTGTGCCTTGCTTCATTGTACAGACATTTGTAAAATGGGGCAATAAGTAGGCCTAACCCTTTGTAACTATTATTGCCTTGATTATTAACCCTCCATTCAGAGCCACGTGGTGTTATTACGTGTGCTTGGGAGTGGCATGGAATTCTATGAAGACAGAAAATGGCTTGATTGATGGCAAATATAATTGAATCGCATAAAACGATGCAAAGATAACCGACTTTGATTAAGTTTTAATTTGATTTTAATTCCATATCCCTCATAAAACTCAGGATTTATGATACCATTGCAATATAATCCAGATAAGTCGACTCTATTACCGGTACTGCATCATGACTGATAGCTTCCCCGGGGTCCAAAGATCCTCAGGGAACGGTGGACAAGAAAGTGAGGGTTAGGAATTGTCCACTTTTATTTTCTCATAAACCAACAGCAGAGTAAAGACTCATAGCTTCCCCGGGGTCCAAAGATCCTCAGGGAACGGTGGTCAAGAAATTGAGGGTTAGGAATTGTCCACTTTTTTTTTCTCATAAACCACCAGCAGAGTAAAGACTCATAGCTTCCCCGGGGTCCAAAGATCCTCAGGGAACGGTGGACAAGGAAGTGAGGGTTAGGAATTGTCCACTTTTTTTTTCTCGTAAACCAACAGCTGAGGAAAGAGAGAAAGTATAAAAAAAAAAAATTTGACTTACAACAGACCAAAGGATCCACTCATTGAACTTAGGCCAACTTCAACATCACATTTGCAATTGTTTTATTCTTTCAATATTCTTTCTCTGCTTACAAAGCTATGTCCTCCTCCTAGGGGTATTTAAATGCATTCGCACTTTGTCTTGTATTTTCTCACTGGTAACAATGCATGTATCTAGTTTTAATTTGATACCTTTTGTGAATGTCCAGTCAGACTTGTTGTCTCCCTTGTTCTGTGTGGTATTGTACTGTCCTGTGTGAGCCATTATCACCAAAATTTATTCCTGACGATTTGCGACGTTTGGCAATAATAAAGGCTTGACTTGACCTGAAATGAATCACGACAGATGGTTTGAATTATGAAAAGCAGCCAAAATATTAATAACGACTTGCTATGGTTCTCGTTGCTTGAACACGTTTTGCAAAACTTGGCTCATTGTGTCAAAACTCAACACACAAGCAAATAACACACGACACTGATAAATATATACAGTTCACATCTATGTCAAATTGAAACTCTGCTATCGAAACCTAACAATCCTTTGTCAAAATGTCTCTCTGATGACAAAATGATACACACTTGCATAATATGAATACACTTTCAGATCAGCAGCCACACACTTGTCTACTTTATATAAAACACTTCAGTGTTTCATATTCACTGTTTTTCTTCAGTTCCACAGAAAGCATGTTTTCACAATCATCAAAAAATCAAATTCTCAATACTGTACATTGTATTATGGTACTTTACAGCGCAGTAAATTTAGCTTAAGCAAAAATCAACCCAAAAAACACTACTGTAAACACAGAAAAACAAGGCAATTGTGCGTGGGTGAGCTTATGGATCCTCGCCATGTGTGCCGAATCCATCCATGGATTGACCTTACCTCGCGAGTAACGGCCAACCATAAGCAAAACTTCAAATTGTTTATGGTTGGTGAATTAGTTCCAGACTATTTAATAGTCTGATGGATACTAACATGATCCCAGACAACAACAAACCTCGGCTGCTCTGATCTGTCCGTTCAGCTGCATCATGAAACGCATCTAGAAAAGTGATGATATGTTGGGTATTTGTAGGGACCTATTTTTGCTTGATGGTGCAGTTACCCTCAAAGGCTTACGGCGGCACACAATGATATTTTTTTTGTCTGCAGTTTTCATTATTGGTACGGTTTCCAAGTTCAAATGACTCACAACAAATGTTTAGAATTATGAAAAGAAGCAAAAATATGGATTACGACTTATAATTCATTATATTTATATAGCGCTTTTTCAATGACCCAAAGACGCTTACAGAAGGGGGGGACCTAACTCACCACCACCAGTGTGTAGCACCCACTTGGGTGATGCACGGCAGCCAATCTGCGCCAGAACGCTCACCACACACCAGCTTGAGGTGGAGGTCATGGTTATGTCATGGTTAGGGTGGCCTTTTCCTTCACATCAAAAAGGAGGACACTTTGGCCCAATCCCGTTTCTTTGCTCACTGTCTCAACCCTACATCTCAACCCTAACCCTAACCCTTACCCTCATAGCTCATGGTCATTGCTACCCCTAACCGATCCCCTACCAAATGGGACAACCCTACCCTGTGACGTCATAATTTCTCCACAATGTGTGCCTTGAAAATGGCGACATGCTAGAGCCAGATGCGGATGCTGAACTAGAAATGCCTGACCCCCAACCTCCCCGTGGCCCCCTAGCAGATAACCAGACCCCTGGTAATGTTACAAGAGACAGACTGGCTGCCATTGTCTCGGGCAACGAGCAAGACCCATTGTAAAGATGTTTAACCTGAAATGGTAATTATATTTTGTAATTGGCATGTTTAAATAAAGGATTTTTTAAAGGTGATATTAGATTATAATCGGTTAAGAAAATACACACTCACGCATCTAAAAATACACACACACGCACACCTAAAAATACACACACACACACACACCCTCTCAGCTTTTGAGAGAATGGTGGAGAATCACATCTTCTCCACCATTCCACCAACTTTGCCTCGCTCTCCTCATGCCTCGCCTGCTCCCTGGCACTCTCCTCTTGGAAGGGGTGTCTGGGGGGGTGGAAGAGGTGCCTGGGGTGGAGGAGCATGAGGGAGAGGTGGGGGGGGGCTGGTGGCAGTGGACTCAACGAAGTCCTGAAAGAAAACGAATAAGAAGGAATTAGGAATTGTATGCCAGAACTGGGTGATATGGCCATATGTTATGTACAATATATAATAGCTATGTACACAATATTGTACTGCCAAAAAATACATTGATTAACCATGTAATATTACTAATATAATATAATGTAATATTACTAATATTTACCGCTACAGGAAACCATGCTGAACGAACATGCGATTCGTGAACGACTCCTCCTCGTTCAGTCGAGTTTCCGGTGAATCGATTCACCGGAAACTCGACTGAACGAGGAGGAGTCGTTCGCGATTCAGCCTAGTTTCCGGTCACGGTGAATCGCATCATGCAATGGAAGGGAATGGAGCGTTCCCTCTTCGTCATAACTATCAAACCAAATATCCTTTACATTCACTGAGTGAACATTATAAAAGTAAAATGCACATTTCTCGCTAGCATTTTTTACCTAAACACTTTTAATGGCGTTACTATGTTACTATTTCCACCAAGAATAAAGACTAAGATGTCCACCTTGTGCTTCTGTGCCACGCGTTACTCGCGGTAAGAGTTACATTTTTTGAACTCGGCACGTTGGTGCGTTGGTGCGTTTACGTGCGTCTGCCGCATCTAACGCCCCTAACGCGCCGCTTTAACGCGCGTATCACGTCTACGCGCCTAAACCAATGGTTCCCTATGCAAAAATGCAGATTTTCGACGCCCCTAACGCGAGTAACGCGTTTCGTGTGGCCGCACCTTAAGGGCTAGAAATCCAAATCTTGAATATGTCGTTCTCGGGACCCCGGGAAATGTGCCTATACATTTTGGCATCTCTAGCTATCTCGAAAAGGTGGGAAAAGGGGCGTGACCTCCAACAGTAGAGTAAATGTACATATGACAGAGGTTATGTTTCTAGTCCCCATTTTCTGTGGGATGAAGGTGTACATTTGTAGCTTAAGGTGTGTAGACACAGCTGGCCTGTGGACACGTTTTTGAAGTCTGGGGTGATAAGGTCAAAAGGAGCCGGCACCACGCCGCTTATGAGATAACAAAAAGTTAATGTGCATTTCTCTCATAACGTTTCTCTCATAACTCTCTCATGAAATTATTAAAGTGAGGCCTGATTCTCAGATATGCATGTTGGGTGGCTAGGGTGTAGGTCTGGGAAAAACTTCAGGCCAAAATCTTGCAAGCGAGCCGCTGGGTGAGGTGCAACGAGATGGAGCACTTGCGTAGTAATTTCCTGTAGGGCTGGAGCCATGGGTTGAAGCGTATGCGTCCTTTGAGACCCCCTTTGATATATAAGAGACCCCAAGGTACAGTTTACTTAAATGTTGTAGACTCAGTTACCTATTGCATCACTTCCTTTAGGGCTTCGGCCTCCTAATTCATCATTGTAGTATAATTGAATGCCCTCTTTCATATATATGATACCTCCACCACTGGGACGTGGCAACAATTCTCCAAATCCATATGGGGAGGGGGGGGGGGGGGGGGGGTTGCTTGTGGACATTAGGGGTGTACACTAGACATAAATAGGAAGCAAACTCAGGAGAAGGAATGACCTCTCACAAATATTTATTTAATAAATTGTTTCAAATAACCCTGCCTCGTTAAATCAATGAGCTTGGTGTTTTGCTTTCAAAAATAGGTTATAGAAGAAGTCTAAACTGCAGAAAATAAAAATATCCAAGCTGCCTTTTAAGGATACCTTGGAATATCTGTCTATCTTTTAACCATCGGACCCTAGTTTATGACAAAAACAACACAATGGACGGCAGCTCCTTTGCCGCGTGATTTTTAGAGCCATGTAAGGATTAGAGGGGGCGGTCGATAGCAACCACTAATGCGCCTCCTTTTTGAAAAGTCAGACAAACAGCCCTTCGGACCAATGGGTTCCGTTTTCGTGACATTGAACCGTCGGCATAGTGGCATGTCGATCGAATGAGAAATATATCGGACCATTGAGACGTCGGAACAATGAGGTGTCGGAATTACGGGCAGGCCCCGCAGCACTCACCTAATTAATCAAACAGGCTAGATCTATCAAACAGTGGCCCCAGCATCTATACACACAGAGCCTTGCTCATTGAAATGCATGCAGGAAACACGGTCACACTGTGGTAGAAATTAACCTTACATTTTATGTTAAACTATGATTATTATTAGGCCTACATATCATATAGATACTTTAATAGTGGAAAAGAGCTGATCACCTTTAGCCTAGATGTTGTGTGCCATGTGACACTAGTGAGTGAGTCCAGTCCATTCCCATCTGATGTGTCACACCAGTAAGAGAATCCAGTCTACTCCCATTTTGATGTACTCTCTGAAGACAATGCTTACATTTACACGTGTGCATCATCTCTGTTTGTATAAGGATAATATATGTTCTAAGGTCACATCGGCCGATCGTCGAACCTCAGATTGAAGAGGAACAATGCGGTTTTCGCCCCGGACGTGGAACTACGGACCAGCTCTTCACTCTCGCAAGGATCCTGGAGGGGGCCTGGGAGTATGCCCATCCGGTCTACATGTGTTTTGTGGATCTGGAGAAGGCGTATGACCGGGTCCCCCGGGAGAAACTGTGGGAGGTGCTGCGGGAGTATGGGGTAAGGGGGTCTATCCTCAGGGCCATCCAATCTTTGTACTCCCAAAGCGAGAGCTGTGTTCGTGTTCTCGGCAGCCAGTCAGTTTCGTTCTCAGTGGGTGCTGGTCTCCGCCAGGGCTGCGCCTTGTCACCAATCCTGTTTGTGATATACATGGACAGGATATCGAGGCGTAGTCGTGGTGGGGAGGGGTTGCAGTTCGGTGGTCTGAGGATCTCGTCACTGCTTTTTGCAGATGATGTGGTCCTCATTGGATCATCGGCCTGTGACCTTCAGCACTCACTGGATCGGCTGGCGGCCGAGTGTGAAGCGGCTGGGATGAGGATCAGCACCGCTAAATCTGAGGCCATGACTCTTAGCAGGAAACCGGTGGATTGCTTACTCCGGGTAGGAAATGAGTCCTTAGCCCAAGTGAAGGAGTTCAAGTACCTCGGGGTCTTGTTCGCGAGTGAGGGTACTATGGAGCATGAGATTGGCCGGAGAATCGGAGCAGCGGGGGCGGTATTGCGTTCGCTTTACCGCACCGTTGTAACGAAAAGAGAGCTGAGCCGCAAGGCAAAGCTCTCGATCTACCGGTCGATCTTCGTTCCTATCCTCACCTATGGTCATGAGGGCTGGGTGATGACCGAAAGGACGAGATCGCGGGTACAAGCGGCCGAGATGAGTTTTCTCAGAAGGGTGGCTGGCGTCTCCCTTAGGGATAGTGTGAGAAGCTCAGCCATCCGTGAGGAACTCGGATTAGAGCCGCTGCTCCTTTACTTAGAAAGGAGTCAGCTGAGGTGGTTCGGGCATCTGGTAAGGATGCCCACTGGGCGCCTTCCTTGGGAGGTGTTTCAGGCACGTCCAGTGGGGAGGAGACCTCGGGGAAGACCCAGGACTAGGTGGAGAGATTATATCTCAACACTGGCCTGGGAACGCCTCGGGATCCCCCCGTCAGAGCTGGTCAATGTGGCCCGGGAAAGGGAAGTCTGGGGCCCCCTGCTTGAGCTGCTCCCCCCGCAACCCGACCCCGGATAAGCGGATGACGATGAGGATGAGGAGGTCACATTGGTAGCCAGAAGACATGAGAATATACTGACATCCACACAGTGTGACCCAGAAAAACATTCTATGCACATCAATATTTGACTAAAGTCCAACTTTGTATTGAGTAAGGGATTGGGGATATAAGGAGCTGTACGGGATTGATTCAGTAGTGTGTATTCGCGGATACCATTCGGCTTTGTTGTCTCTCGTTTGCGGGTGTTAATAAACTCTCCATCTATACTTGACCTGGACTCTCCGATTCCTCTTTGCTTATAGCTAGTTGAAGTGAATTAGATAAGTTGTTATTATTAATGCCACCCCAACACGCACAAAGCTGCTCTACTGTGCACTGCTCTGGTTCTATGTGTCATAAAACTCAAAACAAAGACAGGAAACCACTGCATGGTTTTGAATGAGGTCAAACACAGGATGTAAGACCTGGCTCTGGATGTAGGAGACTAGATTCTGACTTTTTGTTTTCTGTTTTGAATGAACAACAACTTTTGCTAATGGAGAGATAATGTGTGTGTGTATGTGTGTGTTTGTCATGAGGGAGGTTTCTATACAGCAGGGGTGCCCAACCAGTCGATCGCGGTCTACCAGTAGATCGCCGAGAGATCCCAAGTCGATCGCGAGGGGTGAAGAAAAAAATAATAATAATTAAAAAAAATAAAAATAAAAAAAAATTGCGCAGGACATATACGTGCGGTAGCGCATGCGCTGTCAACAGTAGTTGAAAGCCGTCAACAGTAGTTACGCAGTCCTAAACGTTGGCATGGCTGAGGGGAAACGAGTTAAGACCTACCATTTTCACCCTGAGTGGGAGGAAGATAATATTGATTATTGTTGAGAAGACGCCGTGTGCAGACGGAATGAAACCCCCACTGAAGTCCGTAGGTCCACGATACAAACCACCACCACCACCCCCCCCCCCCCCCCCCCTGCTTGAAGGGGGAGGGGGGGGGGGGCTCGGGAGGTTGGCTACTTGAAAAGTAGATCTTGGGTCGAAAAAGGTTGGGCACCCCTGCTATACAGGAACTAAGTGATTTCATTTTCAAATCTCGGGCTCATAAAGGTCACAGTAGAAGATAAGAGTGTACTGAGTATTCATCTTCAATCAATATAATACCGTCTAAGGTGAGCTATCTCCTTGTATTTGTTTTTCTAAATATAAGTTTCCACAATATGACGACAGGAATGTTCATTTCATAATTTGCATTCAATTTGAGGGGAAAGCAAATCGTAGTAGTGAATGCGGTGTCTGCTGTTTAAGACCTAAAGAAAAAAAAAATCTTCAGGTTCAATCCCATTCAAGTGAAGGGATTGTAATAGTCTAAATTGGGTAAACAATGTAAACATGCATACCATTTAAAAAAAACAATGGTGGGAAACAAATAAAGGGAAGATTTAAACAAATAGCTAATGTGATCAAGTATGAATTAATTTGAGAATAGCTGAGCTGGTGTGTGTGTGTGTGTGTGTGTGTGTGTGTGTGTGTGTGTGTGTGTGTGTGTGTGTGTGTGTGTGTGTGTGTGTGTGTGTGTGTGTGTGTGTGTGTTGTAATAACTTGGAAAGGGATGTCATTGACCTTATTCCTTCACATCTAGTTAATCGAAATTATCTTATAAAATGATGAGGTTTATACAGTTGCACTCCTTTGAGTCCAGGCTTCCATATGGCATATTGTTTTTTTAGATGTGTTTAGAAACCCATGTTATTGAAACCCATGTTATCCACCGGCCGCCAGTACTTTCTGGGAAATGAATGGGAGTCAACGGAGGCTGAGGGAGGACCTTCCTCCCTGAAGTAATTGTCAATAGGCGATAGGGGGTGCTAATGTCCCTTTACCCAGGGAAACGAACATTATATATTCAAAGGCATTAAAGTAGTCATATTGAAGGGCATTAATTCATTCCAGTAGTCTGGGCAATCTACATTTTTTATCTCAACAATGTTAAGGAGGATCTTCCTCCCTCTCCTCAATGGAGAAGCCTCCACTGATACATACATGCCTCAACAATAAGTATTCTCAGATTGTCCTCTTCCCCATTTCTCAGAGATAATTTTTATCTCATCCTTGAGCATTAGACGGTCTCTTCTCAAAATGTCTACAGCTGTCAGTGCCATATTCATATTTTTGGTGTATAAACACTAATTCATAAAATGTATTTGAGTTTATTCTACTAATTAGTTTCATTGTAATATTTTATCTCTGCCGTTTTGAAAGTCCTCTCCTCCCCGGCGCTGCCCTCTCTCTCTCTTCTATTCCAAATGGAATGTGCTGGGCTATTTTTTGTCCTGCTCTGCTACTAGGCCCCCAACCTCTGCTCACCTCTTATCACAGTCTGAGTCAGCGCCACAATGTTTAAATCGAGGAAGGTTCACACATTTACTTCAAACAAATTAATTATTCTCTGTCCGTCCAATTTATTTATGACAGAATAAACTAAAAGAAAACAAGTCTCCGAGATAACTTAATCCTATCGCGGCTTGAATACAGAAAGAAAACGATTTATGCTTTTTATAGGGTATCGTAAAAACTGCCAAATTTGTTTTACAAGATGCTGAGTGGAACTTCTCTAACTCGTCTTTAATTACAAATAAAAGGATGATCGAGCGTTGAAGCTGGCCTTTTGCTTAAAACATGAACAGTCGAGTACTCCAGCTCTGAGCTACTCAACCAGAACTTAAAACAAGAACATTTCCTCAAAGTGCCAAGATCAGAATAAAAATTCACTCAATCGATCCAATGATCAGAAAACTCTGTTCAATCGGTCCATATTTAAAGAAAATTCATTAGTCGATCCAACATCAGAAAGCCCAGTTCAACCGGTCCATAATAACAGAAAATTCACTAGTCGATCCAAGATCAGAAAACTCTGTTCAATCGGTCATTGTTTTACCGCGAGTGAGTGCTAAAAATAATTAATGAATGCGGGCGCACGTGTGTGTATGTGTAAAATAACTAATGAATGAGGGCGCGCGTGTGTGCGTCCATCTGTTTAAACACATGAAAACTAAACACGTAACGCAAAATACACATGCAAAAAATAAAATACACATGACACATGCATATCACAACCCGGTATATCGCGATTTCATGCTCATGCTCATCCCATTTAAAATGCATTGGTTTACATTTAGTTCTGTTCAGCACGAAAACATCTGAGAAACGCTCCCGTTCAGAATGCATTGGTTTACATTTCGTTCTGTGGAGCCCGGTTGTTTTTATTTATGTATTTATTTTCAGTTTTTGAGGAGGTCTGCTTAAAAAATACAAAAACCTATTGACATGTATATAACTAGAGGGTGCACTGTACCATCTGCGCACACCCCTTCTGAAGCCTCTCTCTCTCTCTCTCTCTCTCTCTGTCTCTCTCCATCTCTCTCTCTTTCTCTCTCTCGTTTTGTTTTGTGGAGCACGTCAATTGTCTGTGAAACGCTTGTTCTGTGGAGCAAGTTCGTTTCAGTTTATCAGGAGGTCTGCTTAAAAAATCGGAAATATTGACATATAACTAGAGGGTGCACTGCACTATCTGGGCACAAATCTTCTGAAGCCTCTCTCTCTCCCTCTCTCTGCTTTCGTTTTGTGGAGCACGTTAATTGTCTGATAAACGCGCGTTCTGTGGAGGACGTTTGTTTCCGTTTTGGAGGAGGTCTGCTTAAAAAATCGGAAATATTGACGTAGATATAACTAAAGGGTGCATTGTACTTTCTGCGCACACTCTCTCTCTCTCTCTCTCTCTCGTCGGAAAAACGCTCCCATTCAAAAGTGCATTGGTTTACATTTAGTTCTGTGTAGCACAAAAACATCGGAGAAACGCTCCCATTCAGAATGGATTGGTTTACATTTCGTTCTGTGTAGCACGAAAAAAGTCATACAATCGTGCTCTGGGACACGATTCAATAGATTAACGTTTGTGCTCAAGAGCACGAAATGCGTGATACCGGGATGCATATTAGGAACACAAGTCGATAACGATAATGCATACAATACTGTGGGGTATTCCACAATGCCGGTTTTATCACATAACCGGGTAAGTTAGCCCAGGGTTTGCGGCAACCCTAGGTTTTCTGTTCCAAAATGAACACGGCATGTTAGTTACTCTAGAAACATATGCTCTGAATGAAACCTGGTCGGACCAGGTTTTGCGCAGGTTAAGTTTGGAAGATAACCCGGTTTTGGGTATTTAAACCCGCGTACACCGCAGATTTCATATGTTCACAATGGCATGCCCTTTTGATGAGAGAACTGCTGATATCGGAGCGCAAATTATACGTGCATCTTGGCATATCGGATGACTTTTTGCTGGAGAGATATAGATTCTCACGCAAATCTTTAATATATTTAAAGAGCCTTCTCCAGCCTTACATAGCCAAAACTACCAATCGAGGACCTGGCCTCAGTTCACTCCGTACTATTTGCGTAGCCCTCCGTTTTTTGCAAATGGTAGTTTTATCTATAATGTTGGAGATGCTGAGCACATCTCAGTCCTTTCAGATGACCCATCCACGTCCGGACCAAGGTTTTCATCGGCCTCCTATCATACAAAGAGCAATATTGGCTGAGTACTATGCTGAGAGGCGCTTGGAACAGAAAGTGTTAAATAATCCTAACGGACTTGCATCCACTGGAGAATGTTCGATCGTAGCCAGCGGCTTCATTACAAGCACTAATCCATCTTGATTTGTGAAGTTGATGAATTGTCACATTTAGGTTTTTTACCCAGTTACAAAAAAACAACAACATTTGGAACTAATGCGCTGTGGCACGCACACGGTTTGCATGTGTTACTTCGAGGGCAAACAATATCTAAAATACAAGAAAAACACAAAAACCTACATTCAACCAGTACCCTCACATGGCCCCTGACTCTCTGAGGAGGTAGGCCTACCTCCAGTTACCCCCTCCATGCCAGGGCGCCCTGAATTTATGGCCGTTTCTCAATTCCTAGCACGCGTACTACGCACTCGATGACTTGCAAGTACGTACTTGGCAAGTCCGTACTTCAAGCACAGACTTGCGAGCACGCGAGTATGTACCTGCAATTGGAACAGCAGCGGACTCGATGACGTCACTGCTGCGAGTGCGAAATGCATCCTGGGATTTATAGCGGTTGCAAGTACACACGAGCCACCTCTGATGCATGCTCGATGAAACGGCGAGATCGAGCACGCATCAAGAACACTTCCGGGTTTTAGGACAGTACTCGCTTGATGCGTACTTCGAATTGGAACAGTGCTCGGGCAACGACTGATGACGTTTCACTAGTCCACAAGCACACGAGCACGCACATTTGTCGCGAATTGAGAAACGGCCTGTGTCTATCAACAGCTCCTCCACCGGGGTCAAGACAATTTCATGGCCAGATCCTGTCTGCCGACTGTCGGCCTTTTCACGATTGGCTTAAAAAAAGGGCTTATTTAAATGTATCCCAATACGATGGTGGGAAAAGCTTACCAGTTTATATGTTTTTACACTTCTTTTTTACCTGATGAAGGACTATGATGCGCACAGCTCGCAAAGTGAATCTCTCAAACCTGCTCTCCACATCACTTCAGCTGCAAAATAACTCACAAGAGTCGGCCCCGGCTCGCACTGTGAAGCTAGCTCTCTTGAATGTTAGATCACTTGCAAATAAGTCATTTCTGATAAATGATTTCATCTCCACACACGACCTTGATTTCCTGCTATTAACTGAAACATGGTTAAATTAAGCAAATAGTGCTGTCACCCTCATTGAGTCCGCTCCTCCTAACTATGATTTTGTGTCGACTTTTAGAGAATCAAAAAAGGGGGGAGGTTTAGCCACAATATTCAAAACTTTGTTTCAATGTAAACAGTTATGTCATGGTAAATGTTCATCATTTGAGTATATGTGTGTCCTAATTAAGGGTTCCCCTCGGATTCTTACGGTGACAATCTATAGAGCCCCCAAACAGTCTGAAAGAGTTGAATTTAGTGATCTCCTGTCAATCATATGTGTTGAATTTGACTGTCTAATCATCTCAGGAGATTTCAATTTGCATATGGAAAAATCCGACAACGTATACACCAAAGATTTCCTTGCTCTATTGGACACTTTCATTCTTACCCAGCATGTTCAAGGCCCCACACACTCCCATGGTCACACTCTTGACCTTATCATCACAAAGGGTCTCAGTGTCTCAGTGACAATCAAAGATTTAGTCTATCTGACCATTTCTGTTTATTTTCTGATACATCTATGTCCCCCTGTATTCAGAGTAGCTGCATAATGACTCGAAGGAGGATCATAAATGAAAACACAGCAGCTCTCTTTGAACAAGCTTTCATACAAACTTCAGATTTTCCTACCTCTGGTGATTCTGTGAATGATCTATTGGAACTTTTTAATACAAAAATGGAATCCATCATGAATGATGTTGCCCCTCTTAAACTTAAGTAAATTACCAGCAAACAGAAAGCCCCATGGTTAAATAGTCCAACCGTTAAACTCATGAGAAGAGAGTGTAGGAAAAGTGAAAGAAAATGGAAGAGTTAACCTACAGATCCGTAAAGAGAATCTCCGCAAATACAATTTTGAGGTATGTAGGGCTAGGCAATCTTATTTCTCAGATCTAATAAACAACATAAATAATACCCGTACATTATTCCTGATGGTTGGAAGCTAACAGATCCTCCCTCCAAACTGTCCTCAGAACGGCTCTCAAGCAAGTCATGTGATGAATTTGCCTCATTTTTTAAAAGCAAATTTGAGAACATCAGATCAAACATTGGTTCTCAATTACAGTCTGCTCATTGTCAAGAACTAGCCATCCTAAGGGATAACAATCCCCTCATGTCAGAGTTCAGTCTGATAGACATTAATACACTAGAAAAAAAACTTAAAAAGCCTCAACTCCTTCACCTGCAGTCTAGACACAATCCCTACAAACTTTTTTAAAAATATTTTTCATCTACTACCGGACAGTGTACTCCAAATTGTGAACTTGTCACTTCAGTCAGGAATTTTCCCTGAATCCCTGAAAATGGCTGCTCAAAAAGAAAAGCCTAGACCCATCAGTATTAAATAACTACCGACCTTTATCCAACTTGCACTTTATTGGGAAACTTATTGAGAAAGTGTTTTTTAATCAGCTAAACGATTTTTTATCAGCAAATTGCTGCCTTGCTCCGTTTCAGTCAGGCTTCCGGGCCAATCATAGTACTGAAACAGCTCTTATAAAGGTCCTGAATGACATACGTCTCAACTCAGACTCTGGTAAAACTTCAGTGCTTGAATTACTGGACCTCAGTGCAGCCTTTGATACAATTGATCATAGCATACTCCTACGCCAATTAGAACATGGGGTTGGACTTTCAGGCAGATCAACTTCTATTTTCTGCTCTCTTTCCTGCTTCCCAATCTGGCCCACTGCAGCCTATACAACCTGTTTGAATTAATATTGCTCAGGTCTCACATACCATACGGAAGCCAATGTTGAATACACGGTTTATTAAACCACCAAACTGTACACATTCAGAACCAGTGTCATAGAATGGTATCTCAAAGTAACTACCTCCATGGAGGTTTACATTCAGGGAACAAAACATAACCTCCCCCCCGCTGCTCCACCAACCACAAGTGCACAAGATGGTAAATGTTCCATGCATTCCTTTGGTCGTCTTTTAGGGTCGCTACATTATTTATGCACAAGACAGATTTTTTTAAAACCCACCCTTGCAAATACCGTACTGACTCAAAATTATTCGAGTCAACCGCTAACGATGATTGGACAGTTAAGATTCAAGGGATACTAACGTTTCTGCTTTCCTCTTTCTCTGAAGCAATTCCCATTCTCCTAAACTCCTGTTGTTTTTAAACCCTTAACCTGAAGCATCCGGGAGAATGACCTGTCCTGCCAGGTGCTCGTCATGTCTTGTACTCTATGACTGTGTTATTTAGCACCATTTGTTTACACTCCCTGGTGCTCAGGCATGGTACTGCAGTCTTACTCTTATGGTCAATGGGAGTGTCGTAGCTCTTTCTCTAGTTCTGGCGTAATTTCAGCAAATTTTAGTCTGGTGTAAAAAAGATAGAAAGAAATGCAATAGCCTGTAGCCCACAATATAGATTACAATTCATTACAGTGTGCTTTTTCTTTCTGTGTTGAACTCTATGTGTAGCTTCCGTTTGAGGATGGAGAGTCACAAAGGCCAAGTTGGAAACAGCATTACAATCCAGTGCTCGGGTTGGAAGGTTTGGCTCTGGACTGATATACAGTCTAATGACAAGTACCTGTGTCGTGATCCGTGTAAAAACATCCTCATTCAGGCCCGGTCTCAGCAAACGGCCAAAAAGGACAGGATACACCTGAACAACACAGGAAGTCAGTTAACTGTCACCTTCACCAATCTCCAGATGGAGGACAGTGGAACATATGTTTGTGGAGTGAAGGAGTCTGGCATTGATTCACATAAAACGTTTGACCTTACTGTTACAGATGGTGAGTTGAACAATTGGTCTCTAAGAAGCCAAAATATTTTGTTTAGATAGTTGATAACTTAGATTTCCAGACTGCCTAAATGTTTGAACTCATCCATTGTTTGCTGGCATGTTTCTAGTGGTGATCACTACAACTAGTAGGCCTACCGTCGCAAAACCAGCTCCTACTGTTACTCCAGACGTCTTTACCACAAACCAGAATGCATCTACCAACTTCCCACTCTCAAATGGGACACAACTCGATGGAAAGGCCATAGCAACCACTAGTAGTGAGTCTATTTTTGTCTTCAAATTAAAATATATAATATCAACAGAACAAAGAGTTTTCATAATTTCTTCTTCCTTTTCTGTTCAGTTTTTCTACCATGTTTGCTCGTCGGAATCGTTGTCGTGGTTGCTCTGTGCCTGCTGATTTTCATAAAGTGTAGAAACAGGAAACCATCAAGTAAGACACACACACACACACACACACACACACACACACACACACACACACACACACACACACACACACACACACACAATATGAATCAAATTCCAGCACACGCTGCCAGTTGCATTACTAATGTTTTCAACCTGTTCAACAGGAACCACTGAGAGGAAGAAACGTGTGGATGAAGATACTCCAGAGGTTTTTATTATTATTATAAAATGATCATCCAATGCAGTGGTAGAAGTAGTACGAGGTAGCACTTTAAAGTTGAACCATAACCACAAGGTGAAGGCCAATGCAGGTATATGTGTCTGTCTACTCTGTACTACGGTCCAAGGTCCAAACTGTGCATTTAGTCTGTTTATTTGATTTAACAAATTAATTATTTTGCCGTTAGGGTTAGCACTGCCGATGAAGTCACCAGAAGTTTGCTCTGTCACAGTTGTTCAAACTGTAAAGAGATATGGCATCATCAGGGTAGAAAGATCTAAATGAAACAAGTATTATAAGACCAAAAACAGGAGACGATTCAGATATTTTGCAAAATAAATACATTCCGCTTGAAGCGACTCGGACCGTGGGTCCAAAAGCCACTGACATCCATTCAGTGTAATGGCTGGGTGAGGAGCAGGGCAAATATGAATCAATGCTCAAACATTTGTATCTCTGTGTCTGTTATAATTACTCTTAAAAACGGGCTGAAATTATGCATTCAAATCTAATTATTTGGGGTAATAGTGCCCTGTCACGCTCAAGGAGAAGTCTCCAACTCCCTCAGATATTTCAGTTTTTTGCAGGAAAGAATGTTGGAAATGTGAGGTGAGGGCTGGTTCGAGGAGAGTTTGTTGTGTTGGACTACAGCAAGTTTAGCTTAGTATTATCTAAAAGTTGGGTTAATAAAATAAAATAGGGTCCAGGTGTAAGTAACCTAAGCTTTACTTTAAATTGGTTCGTCCACCAATTTGTAAAGGTTATATAGCAACAAATTGTGATTGAGAATAAACTCTTGGATATGGTTCATCATGTGACAAAGTGTATTAGTTTATGTTGCTCTGTTTTTGAGAAATTAATGGATGTAATCTTCTTCTTCTCCCGGTTTGCCACTCAAGGTTTCACCTCTGTATGTGAACTACAAAGAGGACATTGAGTCGAGGCAGAGAGAGAGAGATCCTCCGGCAGTGAAGGGGAAGTCTTCTACTACTAAGGAACTCCAAGAAGATCTGTATGCTAATAGTGCCTTCACAAACCAGTATAAAGTGAAAACCAAACACACCCAATGATGCTTGTGAGGTAATGGAAAAATGCGTGCTTGATTATCAGAAATGTAATGTTAACTTTACTGGAAGGTGAACAGATATTAGCTTAAGATTTTGCATTATTTCTGCCATATTTCCTCATTTATCCTTCTCTCTGTTATATTATTGTGTTGAGATGAGGGCTTGTAGTATGTTCATAAAGTCTATATATTTGAAGGGCAGTTCTCAGGATTTCTGAACGCACTCGCTCTAGAATGCGGAAGTTAAAAGTTGCAGTAACATTTGATATGCAGTGTGGTGTTCAGGAGAAGTTGTTTGTCTGCGTGAGCGCTTGCAGTGTGCGTGTGATCGATATGTTATTGTTTAAATGTGTAGCAGTGATAATTTTCGATCAATATACTGTCTCAAGCAAGGTAGATCCTTATTCTTTGTGTGGTCTTTCTTTCTTTGCTAACATATTTGTCCAAAAACGGTTGTAGACAAAGTAATGAATCCATCAAAGTATTAACTGATTATAGGTGTTGTGTTCCCAACATAGAATATTAACCAGTGTGGTTTATCATTTTTGTATGTACACAGATCAATGTGATTGGTACTTAATAAGGTGGAGGTCCAACCCGGTATCACGCGATTTTGTGCACGTGCGCACAAACGTTAATCTATTGATTAGTTTCCCAGAGCACGATTGTCTGACTTTTTTCGTGCTACACAGAACGAAATGTAAACCAATGCATTCTGAATGGGAGCGTTTTTCAGACAAGAGAAAGAGAAAGTGTGCGCAGATAGTACAGTGCACCCTCTAGTTATATATATGTCAATATTTCCGATTTTTTAAGCAGACCTCCTCAAAAACTGAAACGAGCGTGCTCGACAGAACGCGCATTTCTCAGACAATTAAAGTGCTCCACAAAACGAAACGAGAGAGAGAGAGGCTTCAGAAGGGGTGTGCACAGACAGGTCACCCTCTAGTTATACACAGTACATGTCAATATTTCCATTTTTGCATTTTTGAAGCAGACCTCCTCAAAAACTGAAAATAAATAAATAAATACAAATAACCGTGCTCCACAGAACGAAATGTAAACCAATACATTCTGAATGGAAGCGTTTCTCTGATGTTAACCCTATATATAGAAATATTCATTATATAGGAGGCCCTATCAAGCCCATCAGTTACTTGGCTCCGCAGTGCATCAGTGTCCCTCTCTATGGCTCCCTCTCTCTCTTTTCCACTGCGTTTCGAGAATTCACATCGATATAACGAGAAAGGATGTTATGGTAACGGCAAGAAAATAAAGGCTCCATGGTCATAATAATTTTAATATAATTAAATGAAAGGTTGTAATGAGGAAATGCGACGATCTAGTTGTGGGCCAGCAGAGGCAGAACTTTAACCGAATTCGGCCGATAACCTTACTTTTTACATTGTTTTTATATTATGAATATTTTAATATTGTCTGGTATACCTGAACCACACTTAGACATTGGTGGAAGTGGATTTTCAACGGTCAGTTAGGCTGCAGATCTTGTTATAACGATAATTAAATAAAAGCTTCATGGTCTAAATATTATAGGCTAACTAAATAATTGTATATTTATATATACAGTACATAATATATATCTTAATATTAAATTAATTCAATATTAAACCAGTGCATTTCAATCTGGAGATTTTTTTCTACTTCAGAAGGGCGGTGCAGTGCACGCTCTATATCGCCCACATATCGTTGTATTTCCAACAGTTTAGACTTGTAATTAATACGTTTCTTTGTAGTCAACGTGACTCTTTTCTTTTTTTTCATCACTGTCTGGTGGCTAGTAGGCTATAACTCTGAGAGATGTGCACGGACACATTTAACGAGGCAGGGTTATTTGAAATAATCCATGAAGTTATCATGTGCGAGAGGTCATTCCTCCTCCTGAGTGTGTATTCGGTGTGTATTGACAACACAGTCTCACTCCTAGAACGTATACCGACTGTTGGCTAGGGCACTTTAGTGTCGGTCGCTGACAGGAAAGGTACCCTTCAGCGTTGTCTGCAGATGGGGAGGGGGTTCAATTCACTACAATGTTATGCCACCCCGGCGATGTTTGACGTTCAGAGCTCCAGCAGCCCATTCGGTCCTGTAGGCCTATTAACCCGACTACGGCTCTAAGATGCTGTGAGCATCTTTCCTATTGGATCGTTTTTAGGATATTTATTTATTATATAGTCTACGGAGACCACCAGACTTCCTCGAAGTAATGAGAATGGTCTATTAATTTCAAGATGGGTGTGCGAGATTAGGGATATAGTGCCATACCGTCAATATGAATTTCATTCGGGTTGTTCAATGGTCATGATACAGATCTTGTGATAACGATATTTGAATAAAAGCTATGGTCTACTAATAGTGTTATAACTAAATAATTGTATGCAGGCGCGTCGTTAGACCTGGGCATTCGGGGCTATAGCCCCGGATCTTTTGGGATCAGCCCCGGATCTCAGCCGTAAAAAAAAAATAAAAAAATTGTATATATATACATATATATAGCTGCTTTCATACACGTAAGTACTGGCTGCTCTTCTGAATATATGCTGCATCGTTGCAGCAACATTGAAGACGATCGCGTTGACTTCTGCGGTCCGTTCTGCCTCCATGCTGTCTGCGTCAAACCAAAACAAACCTGAGTGACAGCGGCCGCACTTATCCCGCCTCCTGCAAATGCACGTAATATCCCTCCCCTTGCAATGCCGGCGCTGGCACTGGCTGCGGGAGCAAGATGTTATTCAAACAAAAATGCATCGTTTTATTCTTTCATTACACAATTTCTTTCATTCTTATAAATAAAAAAATAATATAAATAGGCCTACATATATAAATCTAGCCAACTTGTCAATCAAAATTAGTCTTGTCTTGTCTCTCTAGTGGTTGTTCATTCTTAAACACTACAATCTTTTGAGAAGCAAATGGTTGCAGCCTCTATAGGCTTACTGTGGCGCTGATGTGAGTAGGCTACTGTATGCATGCAATACTACTGCTCATAGTAATATCGGAGAGGGTTGAGAAACAGTGGGTTGACAATCCATTCTGGTACCTCATTTTGAAATTCCCCAAAAAAGAAACTTCACATAGGACTGTCTTTCAATTTTTAATACATTGCTTTGGAGGTTTTCAATCCCACATCCCACTGGTTTGATTTTACCTAAGAGAAAAATGTTTATTTTTTAAAGCATCCACAGCAGCCATAATAATGAGATTATGAGACAATGAGAATGAAGCGGCAACAGTGTGACTGTGCAGAGTGAGAGAGATGGCTTCAATGGATGACCAGGGATTGGTGGTGGCGTTACCCAGGAAGGGCGGCTGTAGTTAACTGCAAGCAACAGAACATGAATAGTGAAGTGGAGGAAGGAGTCGAAATGAGACTTCATTAACAGATTCATGTACAGCTCAGATTTATATGGAGATAAGCTTCTTAAACAACGTGTATACAGCATAAGCAAGTAACAGAAACAGTCTGGGAAGATTATTTTTTCATTATTTAAAGCTACATCCTGGTTACACGTCGCGCGATAGCGCATATCATTTCATGCAAGCGAGTGTTTACTTCCTGGTTACAGGTCGCGCGATAGCACATATCATCTCATGCGATCTTAAAGAGAACTTGACGTGAACAGTTTAGGAATGCATATTCCGGGAAAACATTAGAACTCTGAAATGCTGACTAAATATAAAGCATGTTTTTATCTGTAACATTAAACCTACACTGACAATAAGTAATAACTTAAAAATGAAACATAAAAGCAGACCACTACTTACTTGCCGTTTCCTGGCTGGGGGAGAAAGGTCCGTCGGAGCAGCGATGGCTTCTTGACATCGGGTAGGTGCACGCAGGCTATATCTATAGCTATTCTAATGTCTTATTTTTGCCCTGGCGCTCGGCATAGGCGACCTATGTGTTGGGGGCGCCCTTAATTAATTAATCGGTACATTAATTAATTAATTAATTAATTATTTAATTAATTAAGATACCGTAGCAGCAGGAGTCAGGACGGTGCTCCCCCCGGGCTAAAGCCCCGGATGTTTTCAATTGCTAACGACGCGCCTGATTGTATATTTATATATATATAATACATATTTTAATATTTAATTAATTAAATACAATAACGGCTTTAAACATGTGACATGCCTACGTTTTTTTGGCCTTTTCTTTTGAATGGGCCTGCGCCAACGTGACGTGACTCAGCGTCACATGAACGTCGAGGGGAATTTGGCTTGGTGAATAAGATGCATACATTAAGACATAACAATGAACAAACAGTGATATATATATATAACCCAATATAAACAAGCAGGGACATAAGTGATCAATTAAAAATAGGATAAAATAGAATAAAATAAAAACTAAAGTAAAAGATACTTGAAGGCCCACCATGCAAGATCGGGCATTTCTTCGCTGTTTTCTTGGTTTGGCACGCACTTTTCTCTACACAGCGCCCCCTACAGCTTCGTAGTAGATATTTTACAACACTGTCGTAACAACTCGTTGACGACCCTTCCCCATGCACTTCTACGCTAGCCAAGTGCATTTGTTTTCAAAGAAGCCGGCGAATACGTGGAACCATGTCCGAAGTAGATGATCATGAAGTGTAGACAAGGTTATACATTTTTTAAACTGTGTATTTGCATTGCAATAAACATAAATCCATCATTTTTTATAGTTGACTGGGAGAATTTATATCCTAGATTATAATTGTTTTATTTTAGGTTGAACAGAACAATCAGTGTAAGAGTGTTGGCCAACATAATAATCTAAATGAACAAGAACCTGGACTCAGGGATTCAGCCTGTATCTGGGGGACGAGACAGACGAACAGCAAAACACCCGTGGAAACAAAGGAAAGGAAACATACAGGGCTCACAACAAAACGGTCGAGAAAACACTTTTTTACAGGGCTCACAACAAAATGGTTGAGCAAACACATTTGTACGGAGACTATCAACATCAAGAATACCACGAAGACAAAGTTCACCAAAGGGTACTTTCAATTTCAAAAGCAACACGGCCAAGTCGGCGTCTGATTTGCAGTCTTTTTCTTTCAGTTCACACTATTCCTGAAAAGCTTGCCCAATGTTTACTCGTGTCTGGCCTCTCTGTCGGTCAGTCTCCCTTTTCTCTTCTTCTGTTCCTCCGACATTGGGTTTCTCTGTCTCTTTTTAGTCGGTTGATCTATGATGAATGTTACAATCCCTTAGTTACTTGTGTTTATATGTTTAGATCGAGCCGGTTCCGTGTTTGGTGGTCTGTGCCGTAAAGCAATTCGTTACTTCGCGAGACCCGAGACTCCCGCGAGAGTGGGCGGCGGGTCGCCGGCAGAAACCTATTCCCCTTCTCCGCCAAGATGCGCAAGGGGGAGTCGAAACAACGAACAATCGAACAAAAATGTATAATAGAACCATCGCAATGACTCTTAGCCGGTTATATTAAGGTAAATCAAGCCAAAAAGGTTGCATAGTTCCCCTTTCACTCGTGTCTGGTCTCTTTTCTGGTCCAACTTCTTTTTATTCTTCTTTTGTTCCACCGACAGTCGCCTCTTGGGTCCCTTATCAGTCGATTGATCCATGATGAATGCAACAATTGCCTCGCAACTGGCTGTTTATATGTAGCCGGTGCCATGTTTGGGTGTGTGTCTGTGCCGTAAAGCATTTTCGAAACTACAATCTGACTACATTTACGAGGCGCGATCGGATACTTCCGCTGCGTCACATCCGGATTGTGTCGGTCCGAACAGAGCATGTTGCATATGCGCTTTTTCCTTGGAGAGGTGACATGGGGCAATGACACACCCACCAAACGACCCAGAAATGGTTGCAGAACCATCAGAATAACTCTCAACCTGCATAATTAATGTAATTTTGGCTAAAAAAGTTGCATAGTGGGCCTTTAAAAATGTAAAATTTTTTACAAATTGGCGATGGGTATGAGTGCCAGAGTCAGTGTCAGTCAGTGGGGGTGGCGGTCCTGGGACCTGTTAAGGAACCCAACTGAAGAGGGGAAGAAACTCTTCAAGTGGCGGGAGGTTTTGGTCCTGATGGACCGCAGCCTCCTGCCAGAGGGGAGAGTTCCAAATAGACTGTGACCAGGATGGGAGGGGTCGGCCATAATCCTGCCTGCCCGCCTCAGAGCCCTGGAGCTGTGCAGGTCCTGGAGGGATGGAAGGTTGCAGCCAATCACCTTCTCCGCAGAGCGTATGATACGCTGCAGTTCGCTCTTGTCCTTAGCCGTAGCAGCAGTGTACCAGACAGTGATGGATGAGGTGAGGATAGAATCAATGATGGCAGTGTAGAAGTGCACCAAGATAATCTTTGGCAGGTTGAACTTCTTCAGCTGGTGCAGGAAGAACATCTTCTGCTGGCCGTTTTTGGTGAGGGACCTGATGTTGAGCTCCCATTTTAGGTTATGGGTGATGATGGTGCCCAGGAAGTGGCAGGACTCCACAGAGTCGACTGGGGAGCCACACAGGATGATGGGGGTGGATGGGGCTGGGTCCTTAAATCCACAATAATCTCCACTGTTTTTAAAGCGTTAAGATCCAGGTTGTTCTGGCTGCACCAGGTCACCAGATGGTCAATCTCCCACCTGTAGGCAGACTCATCCCCGCGAGAGATGAGCCCGATGAGCGTGGTGTCGTCCGCGAACTTCAGGAGCTTGACAGACTGGTGATTGGAGGTAAAAGGTGAAAGAACACAGCCTTGGGGGGATCCGGTGCTGATGGTCTGGGATTCAGATAAATGTTTCCCCAGCTTCACACGCTGCTTCCTGTCAGACAGGAAGTCTGTGATCCACCTGCAGGTGGAATCGGGCACGTGGAGCTGGGAGAGCCTGACCCGAAGCAGAGCTGGGAGGATCGAATTAAAGGCAGAGCTGAAGTCCACAAAGAGGATTCTGGCATATGTTCCTGGGGAGTCCAGATGCTGGAGGGTGTAGTGCAGAGCCATGTTTACTGCATCGTCTACAGACCTGTTGGCTCTGTAGGCGAACTGCAGGGGGTCCAGGAGTGGGACGGTTATGGCTTTCAGGTGGGGCAGCACAAGGCGCTCAAATGACTTCATGACCACAGAGGTCAGGGCGACGGGTCTGTAGTCATTGAGTCCTGTGGTCCTTGGTTTTTTGGGGACGGGGATGATGGTGGAGGCTTTGAAGCAGGCTGGCACGTGACAGGTCTCCAGCGAGGAGTTGAAGATGTCCGTGAACACTGGAGACAGCTGGTCGGCGCAGTGCTTCAGGGTGGATGGGGAGACAGTGTCTGTTGGAAAGAAATAATCCAGGTAACGGCGTACGGTGTCCGCACTGACGGAGACGCACTAGCGCTCCAGCTCGTTTCCCTCTCCTCCTGCGCTTCACTGAGTGGACAAGAATGACCAATAATCCACTGTAAGGGAGCAGAAAAGTTGGGAATAAATCCCCTGGAGTTGTTCCTCTAATGACCAAAAGCTCTGGACTGGTGTAAGAGCACCGGGTGTTAAGAGCCGCCCGAGGCGCCATGGTTACCGTAACCGTTAACCGTTAAGCAAGCGCTGCGGACAAGAATGTCCAATAATCCACTGTAAGGGAGCAGAAAAGTGGGAAATAAATCGTCTGGAGTTGTTCCTATAATGTCAAAAGCTCATTGACTGGTGTAAGAGTACCGGGTGTTGCATAAAACTAAATTAACAAACAGAACAATGCGCACCGAAACACTGAGGCTGCCGTCTGTGGCGCAATGGTTAACGTTTTTTGCGCCATGGTACATTGCTATGTATGTAACTGGCTCATTGACGGGTTACAAAAGTTTTGCCCCCTCATTTACATATAAATGG
Organism: Gadus morhua; assembly: GCF_902167405.1. Classification (NCBI taxonomy): domain Eukaryota; kingdom Metazoa; phylum Chordata; class Actinopteri; order Gadiformes; family Gadidae; genus Gadus; species Gadus morhua. The sequence goes on along the minus strand of NC_044050.1, from coordinate 27,668,679 downwards.
CCCCTCAAAGACTGGTTCACGTCACGGTGAGAGGAAACGCCCTCCCATGGTTTCTCGTCTGGTTTTAAAATGTATATTCTGCAGGCTCCAAGTGAGATTTATGATAACTGATCCATACCCTAGTTAAAATCAGACCCTACCAGATTTAGGATTATGACTGTATATGCCACAGACAAATGAATTGGCATTGTTAACTATTACAAATGCATATTTTACTGTTTCAATTAATATTTCTTTCACAGGGCTCATCTCTTAATGTGGTAAGTCATGGTGATTTAAGATCAGGTTAATAAACAAGGCGATTAATGGATTTTAATGAAAGACCTCACTTCATATAACTAATGTATAATATGTAACTTCATGCAACTAATGTTTAATATGTAAACCTTTTGTACGGAATGCTTGTATTCAGGGAAGGCTGGTATTAATGGGCTAACAGGGCTAAGCCCTCCCTACCTTCTACAGTAAAAATGAAAAAATATTATTAAAAACCGTAGAACAGATTGTTTTATATTTTGGTAGAACCTAAAGCAGCAACAGCACCAAAAAGTGACAGAAAAACCCAGGATATATGATATATCTTGGGTTTTTTCCTAGCGGTGTAGCGTAAGCTTCCATTAAATTTTGATTGACAGGTATCGTAACACGCCCCCTTCATATGCTTCCCATTTGGGCTAAAGTCATTCAGCCCAAGCACAGTAGCGTAGGCGGCCATTTCATTGTGATTGGCAGGTGTCGTGACACGCCCCCATTTGGGCTAATTTCATTTAACCCAAGCACAGTAGCGTAAGCTTCCATTGACGTTTGATTGACAGGTGCCCTGACACGCCCCCTTCATATGCTTCCCATTTGGGCTGAATTAGTTTAGCCCAAAGGCTGACCTTGGACCAGCTAGCACAGTAGCTGCATTACAGTGACCTTCGACCAATCACAGCCCAGTAGAGCAAGTGCAGCATGGCGTATGTGTAGTATGTGTTTTTAAACGTTTCTATCATCATTTATTTATTGAAATAAATGAATAAACTTCAAATGTATCCATGAAATATAGTTGTTTCTGTTACACAAATTAATTAAATGCTGACTCATCTATCCAACATTTTATTATTACGCAGTGCATTACGGAAAGCATTGCTTTTACTGTCAGGAGTGCGGTCAGAATATGGCCGGTAATAGTGCATTTGTAAGCTGGTCAACAACGTTTCGTATCGATACATTAAAAAAGCATACGTCTAAATATCCCAACATGACATGACAAGTATGTAGAAAAAGTGGCCCCTCTCCCAGCTGCATTTCAGCGACAGGCAGTAACAATAAGGTTCTCTAAGGAATCGGAAATGATCAAATTTAATGTTGCATACAACATTGCCCAAGAGGAGTTGCCATTCACCAAATTTAAATCCGAAATTATTCTCATGAAGAAAAATGGATTAAACGTCAACCCGACGTATAGCAATGAGATGGCATGTGCACAATTCATTGCGGTAATAGGCGACACCTTAAAGCAAAAGACAGCTGCGGACGTCGGAAACGCCACAATACATGTCCTTCACGATTCACGGCGAGACAGACGTCTCGACCAAGTGATCGTCTACAGCCGCATTTTTGCGCAAAGCGAGAGCAGTCAAGATTTTAATTGTTTAATACTTTAAGCACGAAAAAAGTCTTATTTTGCTTAATGGTTTCGTTCAAAATGTTCAATTTCAGCTCAGTGAAGCACTTCAAACATCTTATTTTTCTTTTTATTTATAATTGTGCTTCAAATAAAGACACGCATTTCTCTACACCTTATTCTTGTTTAAAAATCATTCACATTATATGAAAGTTATGAACAGAGATATAAAGGTGACCTCATGGCGTCTGGCCCTGTGAAGTATTGATAAATGTTAGCCCACCCACCCACAAGCACCACCAGCCGTCACTTCTTGTATTACTATATGAAATGTATCTTGGATATCGTGGGCGTGAACGTCTGAGGGCACGTAGTTTAGAGCATTGTGATTGGCCAAGGACATCTTATGGGAGGTCACACAATTAGGATATAGCGCTCCGAGCTCCGAGATTGTTCGTGAGTTCTTTTGCAAACCAACTGAGGCAAAATGTTGTTACTCTCTGCGGTGACAATAAAGCCTTGATCATTCAAACCTAGTCCTTCTCGAGCTCTAGTACCTTCTGCCCCAGATTCAGTGTATTATTTAGAAAGGGATTTGTCATGTATTTCTCAGCTTTTCTTGTAATTTACCACAACTGAGCAGCCCAATCCAGGCAAGCACAACAGGGTTTAGCGTGTCTACTGTTCCAAAGTAGGCCTAAATGACAAAATATGAGTCCATCTAGGCACTGATTGTACCAGTGGTTCAAGTAGGCTACAGGGTTATCGTTTGTAGGCACTATAGACGTTTGTCCTTGCATTAAAAGCTATTGATAGGCCTATTCAATGAAACTATTTGCTCTGCAAAAGGCACACCTCTTTAAGGGACCTATTCATCTTCCTTGAAGTGTTTGTAGCACAGCCTACCTCGCGTCATCAATTCCATGTAGTACTTATTTTTAACACTAGATGGTGACATCTACCGTAATATAAACGCTCACTGCTTGCATTAGACATTCAGGTTTGTTTCGTTATGGATAAAATAGCATTTCAACAGGATAAGGCTTCTATAAGTGGTAGGATCAAACTACTTAATGCGGTTTTAGAGGGTCATAAACTCAATTATGTTTACATTTTTCCAAGTGGGTGTTTTAAAGTAGTTCTGACAAGTCGCCTATAACTATGCCCGGCCATGCACACATGCAATTCTCGGAATAGGGATTTGCCCTCGTTTTTAAGCTTGAGCCAAGACTCCGTTCAATGTAAACAGCAATCCACTGACCCTTAAAGTGGTTCAACATTCTGGTACCGCTCTTTCTTGACTCGCTCACTTATCAGCCAGACATCAGGAGCGTCAAAGGGCGGGTCACACTCGCTCTCATAAAATGAAGTGTGTGTGTCTGGAGAGGGACGCGTCAGGAGCGGAGAGATGCTTCTGGAGAGAGACAAGCGTCAGGAGCGCAGAGATGAGCGCCGTCGGACAGTGAACTCATGGTGGACATAAAGAGCCCGACTCTGTACATTGAAGGTGTCTCCCGAAGGTGTCTCGGGTCCTCGAACGCAATCTGAATTCAGAGTGAGTATTGCCCTTAGTTGAAGTTATATTTATATTTCAGCGTTTTTTTAATTATTATTATTATGATCATTATCATTATCATTATCATTATTATTATTATTATTATTATTAACAAACATACAATCTTGTCAGATAGGTCTTAATTTGAAACGAACATCGATTTGGACGTAGACCTGATTTGGAACTATTTTTTAACTTCTTTTCAACTTTTTTATTTTGTAGAAGCTTAGCCACGCCGGCGGCCAGGCTCTCAGAACCGCGAGTCATGCAGCTATAGCCTAATTATAGAAGCTGATGTTGTATGAAATGCATTGTGTGCTTTTGTTTTCAAATATGAAACATGTAGAACAGGTCTGTACCCTGGTGTGATATTTTTAAGTGATTTGTTTGAAGTATCTGCACACATTCTCATATTGTCTCCATTTGAGAATGCTGTGTTATGCTTTGAGAGTGTCGCAGATGGACCAAGATAGCGCAGGAAGTGGGTAAAGATAAATAGATTGTGTTCACTATGCTACTCTACTGATAAGTCAGACGAGGCATGTTTGTTTATTAGTTGGAACAGAAGAATGAGGGCTCTAGTTTGTCGTGAAACATTGTCATTGAAGGGGTCAGGTGTTTGTGTTCAACATTGCTGGGAAAGCGCTTCCACATTTTCGGTTTGCCTCATGCAGGCATTAATGTATTTTAGCAGATAAATCACACATATTTAGTGGCAGAAAGAATGAAATGAAACATTATTCTTACTCTTCAATAATGTGCAACTCCATTGAAGCAATTTTGACCCTGCTGTAGGCCTACTTTAGCCCTAGCCAATCACATAATTCTCCCTCTCTTCTATCATAGTGTCAGTAAGGATTGTCCAGGAACAACATAGCCACGTACACCACGTTAATGTAGCAATTTGTTGCGGGCACTAGTCAGACACTGTTGATGGCACAACAGTGTCTAGGTTTTTTTCTTCTTGCCTCGTCTCGTCAGAACAGCTGCTCCAGAGCAGGTATGAGACCAGGTCATCGGGACAGGCTTTGACATGCTGTGGACACTGATAGGAAAGCATGACTGCCCCTTGATAAGGAAAGGCACGGCGGCTATAGCTAGACAGCTACACATTTCTATAACCTAGAAGGAAGACGTCGACCGAGTGGTATGTGAAGCAGTTGGCCTCGGCTGTTCTTCTACGTGTGACTGCGTGTACAGAGCATGACATACCATTCCTTTCACTGTGGAGCAGGTTTTGTAGGCCTTTGGATGCTAAATCATCCGTCTACGTGATGGCAAAGCAGGTGTTGATGGCCGTGTGTGTCGATTTGATTGACGGCTGAAATACCAAGATCATGAAGTCAGTATGATCACACTCTCTTACACACTGTGTCAGTCATGAATGATGATATTATCTCTGGAGGAAATGAGCTGTGTGTGGTAAACTTCAGTGCTAAAATGTACACGTTCTAACATGCACACACTCACTCATGTAATGTGGTGTAACACCTTATATTCTCCCCTTGTTACAGTATTCCCTCTTACATAGGCTATTTCATTACTGAGGTTTCCCTGGGATTTTCCCAAGGAGTATCTCTGTACATGCCCTCTGAGTTATGCCCATTGTTCCAGCACCGTAAAGATTAAGCTTGACTTGTCTCTGAAGACTCACCTGTAGCCACTCCCTCCCAGCCCTCCTACTTATCGTATGTTCTACTGTCACTTAATGTACGCACTTATTGTATGTCGTAGTTATAGTAATTATTTGTGTAGCATCTTATCCTCGCTGTCTTTGTTGTATACGGGGAATGGGTTAACCTAGTGATTGTTAGTGCTTGGAACTTGGTTCTATGAACATCCTTACCGTACCGACAGCGATATAATGTTTCAACTTCTTATCTTACAAATGTGATTATGTAACTCACTTTCGATAAAATCGTCTGCTAAATGCCCTAAATGTTAATATAAATAACTGAACAAAGCAGAAGGTTTCATCATGTAAACGTTCTGTTTTGTTTCCCTCCGTTTTGTTTTCTCGTCCTCCCTTCCTCGCGTCCTTGCTTTCTCCTGTTTTTGTTCCCCCCCTTGTGTTCCTGTTTCCCTCCCCCTTCACCCGGGCAAGCTATTTTGTTAGTTAGCATCTTAAGTTCCCATGACATGATGACAGATCACTTGGAATACGTTTATTTTATTTCCACATCATACAGTCACAAACGTGTTACACAGAGACAACATACACAAAAGAGGCAAACAAAACACACAAAGGCACTTTTAATACATAGCCTATAGGCACTTCCACTGTCACACTTGTAGATAGATACTTAAAACGCAAAACAAAAAGAAACAGCAGTTCACCGCTGGTTTTACCGTCTAGTTTACCGACTCGATGACAGCCCTCGTTTCTTTCCCCGTAGGGAGGGCTGAACCGATGTCCAACGCCACCGCCACCACCTCCGCCCTCGGGCCCCCCAGCCAGCAGCTCTTCTGCCCCCTGATGGTGGCCATGTGCAAGCACTCCCTCAACAACAACACGGGCGCCAACCGGGTCGTGGTGTCGGTCCTGGGCCTCGTCTCCTGCCTGGGCATCCTGGAGAACGCCCTGGTCCTGTGGGTGGTGGGCTTCCGCCTGCGCCAGCGCACCGTGGCCTCCGTCTGGGTGCTGAACCTGGCCCTGTCCGACTTCCTGGCCACCCTGACGCTGCCCCTCTTCACCCACTACCTCCACTCCAACCACAGCTGGGAGCTGGGCGGCGCCCTCTGCTCCGCCCAGACCTCCGTCTTCTTCCTCAACATGTTCGTGTCGGCCTTCCTGCTGGCCGCCATCTCCCTGGACCGCTGCCTCCTGGTGGTCAGGCCCGTGTGGAGCCAGAACCACCGCTCGGTGGCGACCGCCTGGAAGGTGTGCGCCCTGGGCTGGGCGTGGGCGGCGGTCAACACCTTGCCCTACTTCCTGTTCCGCTCGGTGGTGACGAAGCTCGACGGCAGGAAGCTGTGCTACCACAATTTCGCCTTGTACACGTCCTCCGAGGACACGCTGGGGAGGGTCTGCGAGGTGCGGCAGGCCTCCACCGGCATCTCCAAGATGCTGTTTGCGTTCCTGGCGCCCCTGGTGGTGATCGCAGGGAGCTACATCCTGTTTTGGGTCAGCCTGAGCAAGAGGCAGATGAGGAGGAAGCAAAGTGGCTGCACGCTAGCCGGAGGGTTGATGGAGAAGGGGGCGGTGACCGTCAAGGCTCCGGATGCCGGCAAACCTTTCTTCACGCGGCAAACATCCACTTCGTTCTTTACTCGGACGCCTGCGCCTCCCGTGTCGCCCTCCACGCGCCCGAAGCACCCCAAGAACAACCTGCTGTCCCAGAGCTTCACCAAGATGGTGACGTCGGTGATCGCGGCGTTCATACTGTGCTGGGCGCCGTACCACATCTTCTGCCTCATCGAGGTGTCGGCCCACTATTGGCCCCCGAGGGTGAAGCTGGTGGAGGTGGGGCTGCCCTTTGCCACCTTGTTTGCGTTCCTGAACCCCGTGTTGAACCCCATCCTGTACGCCTTCAGCTGCCCCAACTTCTGCGTGCGGATCCGCCACAGCCTAGGGGCGCTGTTCGAAGGCCTGGTGGAGGAGGACGGGAGCAGAGGGCTCGGCAAGACGATGCGACAGAGGAGGAGGAGCAGCGTTCGGGACCTAAACCTCACGTGAACCTCCGGGATCACCAAACCATTCAGGGGAATCAGGCCTGGCCCCGCATTCGCTTGACCCCTTCACCTCCCCGCCCTGCTCCGCCAGCTTACGACAAGTACTAAAGATGCCAGTGCTAGGACCAAGTTCTGAATGATAACAGTTAAATGGACTGCATTTATATAGCGCTTTTTTTAACCAGTGGGAGCTCAATGCGCTTTACAATGCTGCCTTACGTTCACCTATTCATGAACACATTCACACGCCGACGGCGGAGTCAGAAAGAAATGGCGACAGCCAGCTCGTCGGGAGCAGTGAGGGTGAGGTGTCTTGCTCAGGGACACCTTGACACTCAGCTAGGAGGAGCCGGGGATCGAACTAGCAACCCTCCGGTTACCAGCCGACCCGCTCTATGTTCTTAGCCTCATGCCGACCAGTTGAACATTAAAGGTGCAATGTTTAGGATCTTACATTGAGGTTGCATGTTGCAACAAACTGATCCTTTTACCTTGTCATTGCCCATGACTTAGCCGAAGCTACAGTGGCTTGTACTGGCATGTAGTTGGTCCTAGCTTAAAACTAAGATAGTCATTATGGTTACACATTACAACACGACCTCTAAAGTATTTTGTCCGGTCTTGGCTACTGTAGCAACTTGGTGGTGAAACACCACCGAGTATAAATCTAAATAGCGAGCTCCCGCTCCCTATTTAGATAGGACTATATCCAAATAGGATTATTATTAGATTCTTATTTTCATGGATTATGCACTAATTAAAACATGCTTATGAATATTCTATTCCATTTCTGCCAAGTCAGTTCTGATAGTTGTTACTAAATTCTATGTATTGTACCTTTAATAATATTTAGCTTCAAGCTAAGTCAAGCTTACACTTACTGAAACGCCCAAAACCAGCATTTCCACTTGTCTATGCAGCAATGAATTTCTGTCTTAAATTAGGCTTCATCCTGTCACTTCCTGTTATAAATGGCTGATTATGATGTTCACAATTGGCTGAAACCCTGGCTATCAGACGAGTTTCAAAATAAACATTAGTACCCAAAAAAAATGCTACCTGTCAGGGCGTAGATTGGCGATTCACTCGCTGCGGAAATGAAAGTGACAGTCCTGATTGTTGTTAGGGCAGTTTGCGTGTTGTTGGAAATTGTTTAAGTAAAAAAGATCAAAGGACTGATGAATTGTGACAAAACACATAGAAAAGTGACAATGTGAACTTGTTCACACGCCAACAGATGTAACCTTATCACCTTATTTGTAACCCTTTAACTAAAATTAAGGCAAACTAATAACAAACACAACTGGAGCAACTTAAAACAAGTTTTAACAAGGGGTTAATCAGATAATAATCTGTGTGGTTGATAGTCGGATTGCATTGTTGCATGAACTTTGTCACGCCTGCATCAAACACTCCTTTGTGCACGAGCAAACTTGCACACCCAGTCCCGTGTGACAAGAACCGCTGCGGTAACGCTTACCATAATTAAAACATAAAGATGAGGATGTAAAGATATAACAAGAGGCAGGCTGGGGGGGGGGTATTCAAATGTAATGGTGGGGATGTAAAGATATCTTATTGTAATTTCGATTTTCTTAATCATTGATTTTCTTAATCATCAATCTTTTCACCTGACCGCTTGCAATGTCAAGCTCTTTCACCGTTATACTTCCCTCGCCAGTGTGGTTTGTAAAGCTCATTGCAACTGAATAAAGTTGCATGAACCTTAACTTATTCAGCAGAATTATACTTTGCATGAACAAAAGGTACAAACTGAAAGAAAAACTAAATTAGAAAGTGGAATTTAAACCAGGATGAAAAGTACACAGACCTAGTCAATGTGGAAATCTCGGAATGGCATCATAATGTTGTCACGCCCAAAGTCAAGTCCAATCCTGTTGAAGTCATAACATCCACACATAAAGTGACAAGGGTTCTGGAATCAATGAAGATGCAAAATGAGATAAGTATATTCATGTTCTCCTTATCACCCATGTATGACTCAAGAAAATTCTAAAGGAGCAGCCAAAATAGATCCCCATACAGGGAGTCCTCCTCTTCCAGTCAGAAGAGCAGGTATGCGCACCATTTAACATCTCTTACGTGTCAGAGCATCATTCCCCGGTGCCCTGATTGCACTGTTGGATACAGAGGTGATTGTAATCGCACAGACAAAAAAAATAATGGAATTATAGCTCTGCTTTGAAAGACTTTCAATAGCAGAATAAAGACTTCAATCTCTAAAGGTGTGTTAGTACAGAGTGTCCTAACTGGGACATTTGACACAAAACAACCATTAAAACCTATGAATACACATACACACACGAATACAAGTCCAACTGCCTTCTGCTCCTGTGACAATCCCAGATCTATATGGATGTGTATCTGGTAAGGAGGGGTTGCAGTATAGTGAGTGATTATGAAACATGTCGGGTAAACGGTTATTGATAGAGCTTATTTTCACAAGTGCGTATGTCTAGACCAAAAAAAAATCTATTTAAGCTTGGACAATTTTTGGGGTGTTCGGGAGTGGGGGTTGGTGTGGGTGTGTGTGTGTGTGTGTGTGTGTGTGTGTGTGTGTGTGTGTGTGTGTGTGTGTGTGTGTGTGTGTGTGTGTGTGTGTGTTGGTGTGTGTGTGTGTGTGTGTGTTGGTGTGTGTGTGTGTGTGTGTGTGTGTGTGTGTGTGTGTGTGTGTGTGTGTGTGTGTGTGTGTGTGTGTGTGTGTGTGTGTGTGTGTGTGTGTGTGTGTGTGTGTGTCTGACAGTGCGTGCCTAAGCGTTGATCACTTGCGTTCGGGGACTTCTCTGACCTGTTGAACCAGAATGATCCCGCCCCCTCACCCACTGTGTCACCCCTCCTTCTCCCATCGTATGGAACTCAAACCTTAAATCCACGCCCAACAATGTACATCCAACCAATCCATTATCCCTGCATCCAACATCATCTCCCCATCCAACCTCTTCTATCCATCTTTTATCCAACAATTCATTCACTCATCTATCCATTATCCATCCATGTTTCAACTTGTGCCCTCCGTTGATATAGTCCTAGTATTCATCCATCCAAGCATCCATCCATCCATCTATTCATTCATTCATCTACCCATTCTTGCATCCCTACACCCCCCCCCCCCCCCCCGTAGCTAAGTCGCTTTGGATAAAAGCGTCAGTAAAATCCCCTAAAATGTAAATGCTTCCATCCACATGTGGGTGTGTATCTTTTTTGATAAAGCACACAGATATTGACTTGCATTTTTTCAAATGATTTGATGTAGAAGAGTCATCGTGATGAATGTCTTAGCTACATTAATGTTGCAGGGGCACCATCTACACCAGCGGTCCCCAACCCCCGGTCCGCGGGCCGGTACCGGTCCGTGGGTCATTTGGTACCGGTCCGCAGAGAAAGATTATTTAAAATTATTTATTTTTTTAAGTAAACTCAATTTACTTTGCAATGCTATCACTTTTTTACATGCCATAAGTCTATATGCAGTTGTTAGATTGCATATAACATGTTTGCATTTTTGGCAACCTCTGCGCAACCTCCCCCCCCCCCCCCAACATGAGAAGGTGAAGCCACGATACACAGAATTCATTCATTTGGCTCTAAATTGGTGTTTAAATAATGACGTTCATGGAGCCTTTTCAAAATTCTCCCAGTGAAAGTATCTGTCTGGCCTAGCACCAGCATGGTAAATAAAGGCATATTCAGTCGACTAGTAGTGTCTGTTGGTGTGCTGCGATACCGTTATCAAACAGAGCAATGATTAATGTCCAGAGCCTCACCTAGGTGTCTCTCCGATGAATAGGCCCTTTGTTGGGTCAACCACCAAACAGGAAGGCTTGTGTTTGACTGACAACAACAGGGAAGTAGTTATTCTTGGAACTTCTTGTTATGGTTCCGATGTAACATTGGGTTGAAATAATTGAATCATTTAGGTATTGACTTTTTTTTTGCACGAATATATGAACTAGACAGTCTAGAGTCTAGAGTCTAGATTGTCTAGTTCCTATATTCATCCAAAAAAAAGTCAATACCTATATGAATATGACATTTTTATCATTATTATTCAAAGTCTAGACTCTAGACCAGCGTTACTCATTGCGCGGCTCACGAGTCACATGCGGCTCGTCAAGCTATAATTGGTGGCTCGCATGGTAGCTTCCTATGTGGTAACACAGCCAATACATTTTTTCAAATGTGCTTCATAAACGTACAACATTGCACTACAAAAACGCAAACATCTGAATTATACTTGTCCCTTCACCCAAATAATGAAGGCGATGATGATCCCTAAAGGGGGAATTGTCAACCTGTCAAACCCTGGCAACGCTGCCCGCAAGCGTGTGGCATTGTTTACAACACGTGACCGCTCAAAATTTAAAGGCGGGCTACGTAAGCTCCGCTAGCTCCGCTTGCCAGCTGAAATACGAAATGGACCGGTTTTTAATAAAAAAGGGACAGAAAATAACTCAAAAACCAGACGAACAGACAGACAGTGTTGCTAGTGGAGTGGATGAGGGAAATAAGTGAGGACAAAAATCAGCA